>NC_091450.1:46793565-46901065 GCF_964237555.1 Oryctolagus cuniculus
CTGCACAGGAGGGATTCTGTTGCCTCTAGGGTGAGTGGCGACTAATCCCAGCTTTGGGCTTGCTGGTCAACCAGTTGTCAAATGTGGATAAGGTAAAGGGGAGGGCTTGCCTTTGTGGTGAGCCTAAGACACTTACTTCCTCTACCAATGATTGCAAAGAGGCTTGTTTGGAGGTGTAGGGCATTCACTCAACTAGCTCCCCCCCCCAAAAAAAGTGGTATCTGGCTTTCTCCATAAATTTCCTTCATCTGTAGAGTGGAAAACATTATGTACCTATGTCAGTGCAGCTGTGACTATCACATTAGGTAGAGTAGGAGCTGGCAAACAGTAAGCACTAAGTAAATATATCTCTCTATATTATTGTTGTTATTCCTTTTCTTTGCATGTCTTCATCCCTTGGGTCCAAGGCAAGATTTGGACATTCAGCTACCTTCGCCTCCAATCACATCAAAACCTTGCTTTAACTCCCACAGTCTATGGTCTGCTGTACGAATATTTTTTATATAGTACACTAAAAGCCATCCATTCAGTGTGGACACCTTTACTAAAGTATGGACTATGTTCCAAGACACAGAGAGAGAGAGAAGAAGAGAGAGGGAACAAAAGGTATTAATTGCCATTAGGGAACTTAGACTTTAGAAGGGAGGAAGACAAATGTGTACTTGGGGCAGGTGCGGTGAGACAGTAGGTTAATTTGCTGCTTGGGAAGCCTGCAGCCAATGTCTGAGTGCCTGGGATTGAGCGCCACCTCCACTTCCCATCCAGTTTCCTCCGAAGGTCAGGGAGTTGGTGGGTGATGCTTCAAGTACTTGGCTCCCTGCTACTCACATGCGAGACCAGGATGGAGTTCCTGTCTCCTGGCTTCAGCCTGGCTCAGCCCGGGCCCTTATATGTGTTTGGGGAATGAATCAGTACCAGATGGAAGATCTCTCTCTCTCTCTCACACACACTGTCTTTCAAATAAATAAGTAAGTAACCTTAAAAAAATGTGTAGCTGGAAGGTAGAAGATGCAGGGAACCCTGGAGGCATCACAAAAAGTGACCTGAAGCAAAAGACTTATCCACAGGATGGAGCTAAGGTGAGAGAGACTGCAGAGGCAGAACTGAAATGCCAGAGGCGACGGCAGGGGGAAGTGAGATGCAGCGTGTGGGGCGCCAGTTAACACTGGGAACGCAGAGGCACGAGCTGGCAGGGCAATGTCCAGAAAAACTGCTCTGGGGGCAGGCACTATGGCGCAGCAGGTTAAGCAGCAGCCTACAGCACTGGCATTCCTTACGGGCGCTGGTTCGAATCCTGGCTGCTCCACTTCCAAACCAGCTCCCTGATTATGTGCCTGGGAAAGCAGCAGAAGATGGCCCAAGTCCTTGGGCCACTGTACCCATGTGGGAGACCCAGAAGAAGCTCCTGGCTCCTGGCATCAGCCTGGCACAGCTCTGCCCGTTGCAGCCATTTTGGGGGGTAAACCAGCAGATAGAAGATCTCTCTCTCTCTCTTTATCTCTCTCCCTCTCTCCTTCTTTCTCTGTCTGTAACTCTATCTTTCAAATAAATAAATAAATCTTAAAAAAAAAAAAAGTTTGCTCTGAGCAGGATAAACTTAGGAGACTGTGGGAGAAGCCTGGCTGTGATCAGAGCCTCGGGACTGGCACAGAAGAGAAAGGGGCTCTGATTCATAGATGAGGTGTGGGTGACGAGGGGTATGACCGCCGAGAGTAGCAGTGTGGGGTGGGGAGAAAACTGTGTCCGAGACGGAACCTGGCCAGTGTCCATGGTTACCGGGTCACGGAAGGAGCCCCAGAAAGAGGGTGTTTCCAGGAGCAGGAGGACTCCAAGACTGCAAAAGCTTCAGAGTTGCTCAGGACTGAGGAAGGATGCAATTCACGAGGTCTTTGGTGACCAGTGAGGGTCACTGTAGGAGAATGAGGCTAAGTTATACCCTGAAAGCTAAATAAGTAGACAACATGGCAAAAAAAAAAAAAAAAAAAAAAAAGGAGGCAGGGCTATGATTTGGCTACCAGGGTACGTCAGTAAGTTTATGGAAACATGGAATTAAAAGATAAGTTCATCTTGGCACCAATTATTTTTTTTTTTTGACATCCGCACAGAGGTCCCTCATAATGTGCATTTTTCCATGAACTTTTTGAAAACACATTGAGTCGGCTCCCGAACTCATTCAGGACCTTTAGGCCCCCAAATCTTAAGTTAAGGGCACTAAGAGGGCAGAAACTTAACCCAATCACATTGCTTAGAGGTGGCACCTAGAGGGAGGTTGCCACTCAGGGTGTTCCTCCCTAGAACCCTGCTCCCACCCCGTAGAAAGACCTGGGGAGGGGCGCCGGGCGCTGGCCCAGGGGACTTCAGCCTTGAGTGGCTCCTATACCCTGGTGCCTCACCAGTGAGTTAAGAGGCACCAGACAATTCCAGCTCATGGAGACGGGCTGTCCTGCTGGGCCTTGTGCAAGGCGCCGAGGAACAGAAGAGAGGGCTGGTTGGTTTATACCGCTATGTTCTGTAGTGGAGAACTGGATTTTCTACTTTGTTTGCCGGCATTCTCTATAATGGAGCTGTTCACTTCAGAAGCAGTTTCAGTGCTTTGGGGCAGGGGAGATTAACTGGAAAGATTTCTGTAGCCTGGGCTACAACTCCAAGTGTGGTGAGCAGCTTAAAAATGAGATACAAAATTGCCAGTCTCAATGGTCCGGTGCAGAAGGTGTGTCAAATCACCAAGAGCTTTTCTTATGTCACTTTTAAGAGTATCAACAACTACAAAAAAACTTGATAAATATTTTCCATAACAAAACACAACCAGTTGCATTGGGGATCCAGCTCTGCTCCTCATTAGTTACCCTTCAGTAGTCAGACACACTCAGGATCTCAGGGAACTCCAGTGTGGGGTGGTTAGAGAGTGTTGAGAAATGTGGCCATATACTTTAGAGGACACCATTAGCTCCCGCTTGCCGCAGGACAAGGGGCTTCAACTCCCAAAGAGAGGTAACCACAGGTAACGAGCGGCAGCGTTTGAAGTGGCTCCGTGGCAGAAGAGGCGCAGAAGGCCAGGCTGCCATTATCAGTGGCTGCCAGGTGCCACGGGATCACGTTGGGTGATAAAACACTTGGCTGACACCAGGAGAAAGAATCGTCACTCTTCTACCCCACCCTCACTCCCTCACTCCCTCTTTTTTTTTTTTTTAAAGGAGGCTTTTTACCCTCATTAAATGAAACCTTATCTGCAATCCTCAGCAAATGACAAGTGCGCCTAATCTCATTTTCTGACAAGTGATTCTGACAGCACCTTCTTTTTGATTTCTGAGACATGTAGTTAGACATATATTAATCTGTCAGTCATCATCCCTAGGAAGAATAAGAAAAAAAAAAACAGAGAAAGAAAGAAATGAACATTTGTGAATATGAAGACAAGACAAGAGGCTGGGACACCTATTTTAACTGACGTCTGCACATTCCTCTCGCAGGGGCTCCTTCTCCTCTCGCCCCCTCCAGGCACCTCTGTAGAGGGGGAGTTGGAAGTTGCCCAGGTCACGGGGCCTGTGGAAACACGCATCGGTGATTCCTGGTAATGTGGTCCAGTGGAAAGAGCACGTGTTCTGGACTGAGGCAGACCAGGTTCAAATCCCCATCCTGTCTCAAAGAGCTGGTTTTCTTATATCTGATCCTTCATCTTTGAACCTCTGTTGGCTTATGGCATCTGCCATAGCTGCAAAGATAACATCATCTGGGCCGGCACCGTGGCTCACTAGGCTAATCCTCCGCCTTGCAGCGCCGGCACACCGGGTTCTAGTCCCGGTCGGGGCGCCGGATTCTGTCCCGGTTGCCCCTCTTCCAGGCCAGCTCTCTGCTGTGGCCAGGGAATGCAGTGGAGGATGGCCCAAGTACTTGGGCCCTGCACCCGCATGGGAGACCAGGATAAGTACCTGGCTCCTGCCATCGGATCAGCATGGTGCGCTGGCCGCAGCACGCCGGCCGCAGCGACCATTGGAGGGTGAACCAACAGCAAAGGAATACCTTTCTCTCTGTCTCTCTCTCTCTCACTGTCCACTCTGCCTGTCAAAAAATAAAATAAAATAAAATAAAATAAAATAAAATAAAATAAAATAAAAAGATAACATCATCTGTACTTACTGCATGTGCAGGTGCACAGACCGGGGGAACACTTACTGATACTGTTACCTCTACACAGGTCTTCCAGAAACAGAAGTAGCTGATTTCAACTCAGTGCCTAACATGTGACAAACACAGGGCACTGTGCACCTGGGTACAAAGATAAGACACAGCCTCTGTTCTCAGACAGCTTGCCATGCAGTACTAGGAAACAGGTATGAGCAAGAAAGCAGAATCAAGTGTTACACGTGGAGTAATAGAAGTCATTGAACAACACTGGGGGTCCACACAGGGCAGAATGGGAAATTCTGCCCACGTCCCTTCTTCTCATAGTTCCTGCTGACCAAGTGATTTTCTGATTGTCATTCTGCTTCCTTGGGAAGTATCTTTCCGGGTAAATGAGCCACTAGTACATACAAGTCACTCCTTTTGGGTTGGTGGTTGTACTCGGCCTTGTAAGCAGAAACATTTGTTACAATTTAGTCTGTTTCCCTTGAGTCTGATTAGTGCGGGCACCTCTGGGTTTCCAGGCTGGGCTGACCCAATCAATCAGCTGCCCCTCTGTGATGCTGGGTCCAAGCTACCAGCTGAGCTCCCAACTAATTTTCTATCTTATGATCTATGCATGCATTTATGAGACAGAGAGGCAGAAAGAGACAGACACACATACACACACACACACACACACACACAGATTCTACCCTCTAGTCTAATCCCCAAATATTTGCCATGGCTCCAAGCTGGGGCTGAGTCCGGGAGTTGGAAACTCAACCCAGGTCTCCCACAGAATCCAATGGCCTCCCACAGTCTGCTTTAGCAGGAAGCTGCATTAGAAGGAAGGACTCACGGCCGGTGCTGCGGCTCACTAGGCTAATCCTCCGCCTTGCGGCGCCGGCACACCGGGTTCTAGTCCCGGTCGGGGCGCCAGATTCTGTCCCGGTTGCCCCCCTTCCAGGCCAGCTCTCTGCTGTGGCCAGGGAGTACAGTGGAGGATGGCCCAAGTGCTTGCGCTCTGCACCCCATGGGAGACCAGGAGAAGTACCTGGCTCCTGCCATCGGATCAGCAATGGTGCGCCGGCCGCAGCGCGCCGGCCGCGGCGGCCATTGGAGGGTGAACCAACGGCAAAAGGAAGACCTTTCTTTATGTCTCTCTCTCACTGACCACTCTGCCTGTAAAAAATAAATAAATAAATAAATAAATAAATAAATAAATAAATAAATAAAAAGAAGGAAGGGGTCACAAGGCAGAGCCAGGGATCAAACCCAGATACTGTGATGTAGGACATGGACAAAGTACTTGCTCCTTGCTCCTGCTTTTAAAACTCACCCGTCTTACTCTTCTCACTGTCAGTGATTACTGTCTATTCACCTTTCTTATTCTGTATCACCAAAAGGAAAGGTGATACTGGTCTTCAAGGTTTATGAGGTCAACAGATCTCTTACCAAAGACCCCTGAGTAACAAATCCAGTGGTCCTTTGTGTCTGTGTTGTATGTATTAGTCACAGACTGTTTTCCCTTATGTTTATTTACTTTTATCTACTTGAATGGCTGAATGAGAGATCTTCCCTCCAATGGTTTATTCCCCAAATCGAATGCCTACAACAATCAGGCTGAAGCCAGGAGCCCAGACCTCCATTTGCGTCACCATGGTGGGTGTAGGAACCCAATTACTGGGCCATAATCCACTGCCTCACAGGTTCCACCAGCACCTTCCTGCTAATGGAAGCTGGCTTAAAAGTGGAGCAGCCAGGGGTTGGTGCTGTGGTGTAGTAGGTAAAGCTGCCGCCTACAGTGCCGGCATCCCATACAGGCAGCTAGTTCGAGTCCTGGCTGCTCCACTTCTGATCCAGCTCTCTGCTATGGGCTGGGAAAGCAGTAGAAGATGGCCCAAGTCCTTGGGCTCCTGCACCCACATGGGAGACCCAGAAGAAGCTCCTGGCTCCTGGCTTCGGATTGGTGCAGCCCTGGCCGTCGTGGCCAACTGGGGAGTGAAGCAGCAGATGGAAGACCTCTCCCCTCCCACCACCACTTCCCCCTTCAATATCTAGGAAGAAGAGAGTAGGGGCACCTAATACAATTTCCAAACAGATGACTCCCCAGTTGCTAGCTCCATAGTTCTCCCATTCTGGACTCTAACAGGTAGGTGCACTGAGCGTCCCGCTGGCCATTCAAAAATCATCGTTTCTAAAAATGAACTCAGCGTGTCCTCCTGACCATCAGTGTTCTCATCCAGTCCACCCCTGCCCCAACTCTCCCGATCCTCAGGAAGCTTCTTTGCCTGTGTTTCCTTCTCATTTCTGTTCTTCCATCCTCGCTGCTGGCCCTGTTGTTCAGATCCTCAACTTGTGCAGAGTGTCCTGATTGCCCCCTGCCAGCCTGGTGGCTTCCAGTCTCTCTCTCTACCCAAGTATAGGCTGCAAACAGGCCTGGTGCAAGGACAGAGTCCTGTGCCATGGCCATCTGATGGTTCCAGGCTGACGATACAAAGGCTCAGGTTACACAGGGGCTCGCTTTCAAACTCCCCCTCTGCCTCACCAGCCTTTTTTTTTTTTCTTTTTAAAGATTTATTTTATTTATTTGAAAGACAGAATTACAGAGAGAGGTAGAGACAGAGAGAGAGGTCTTCCATCCACTGGTTTACTCCCCAGATGGCTGCAATGGCTGGAGCTGCACTGATCCCAAGCCAGGAGCTTCCTCCAGGTCTCCCACTAGGGTGCAGGGGCCCAAGCACTTGGGCCATTTTCCACTGTTTTCCCAGGCCATAGCAGAGAGCTGCATTGGAAGAGGAGCAGCTGGGACTTGAACCGGCGCCCATATGGGATGCCGGCACTGCAGGCCAGGACTTTAACCTGCTATGCCACAGTGCCCGTCCCAGCCAGGACAGCGTTACATGTGGGCAGTGATTTCACCTCTTTGAATACAGCTCCCCCTTCAGACACAAGGGGATCATGACTTGCTAGACTCCAAGCAGGCAGGAGGACACTTGGCATGTTGTCTCTGCCAACATGAAGGAGCATAGGAAGAGAAGAAAAGAAGTTTTCTTTTCCTTGCCCAGCAGACTGTACATTTCCTTGGAAATAAATAATTCTATTCTAGCAAGATATTACAGAGGGTTAGGGCTGGCCTCTTAAGGGATAATTTTCCTTTTTTCAAGCAGGTGCCCAGGAGTGACAATCTTTCTCTTCACCCATCACATCTAAGCCACTTTATCACACTTGATGAATGGCTGGCCACTGAACACCTGGCTGGAGAGGAAGCAGACCCAGAAAAGCTAGACGCCATGTCTGTGTGAGCCAGATTTATTTTGCGATTGTCTACGGAGGCCCCCGGTCATCGGGAGCTGGGCATGAAATGAGTAAGTCAAATCTCTTTTACTGGCCCCGAGGGCCCCAGGGGCAGAAATTTAAGGGCATGAGGGTAGCTTATTGTCCTGTCTTAAGGGCAACCCAACAACTGCCTCTTAGAATCTCAAAAGCTGCCCAAAGAAGGACCTCTATTTGTGGAGGCATCAGCCATACACGTGCATGCTAAACTGTCTGCCCTGGGCTGTCACCAGACAAAGGGAAGTAAGTGAACAAGTGTCTTCCCGAGGTCACCTGTAGCTCTCTTGTTCACCTGTGGCTATGCAGCCCAGAATCCAGGTCTCTGGGAACACAGGGCTGACAGCTTTCCTCTGCTTTGATGGCTCAACTTGACAGTGAGAACTTAGTCCCAATTTCCTTTTTGTGTTCTGTAATAATGGTGACAAATCTTATCCTCACTTAGATTAAAATTTTCTTATTCGACACTTGCTGTTTTCTGACACACGCAGATGAAGATTAGGGCTTATGTGTGGATGGAATCAATTATAATTTGATTAAGACAGAACAGAAAGAAAGGAAGCAGAGCAATAATCATTTCATTTAGCAAACCTCCCTTTCCCACCCAGGCTCTTGGTGTGTAGAGAAGGCAATTAAAACACGCTTCAGTTAAAAATACCCTAAAACAGAAATCAAATAAAATATTAAAAAGCCAAAGTGCCATTATTAAATAAGTGATTGTCAGAGGAGGTCCTCAGACAATTACAGCGTGGAGAGACCAGGAAATTGTCAGTAAGGCAGGCAGGAAGCACACTTGAACTACAGCTGCAGCGAACGCCACTCTGCTGTTACAGCACAGAACCTGTGTTCTGTTGAGAAGCACCAAACAAGGCTGCCCTTGGCCACTCTCCTCCAGCGGGCCCTGCGCCCCTGGCTGCTGCCCTTCTGAAAGGCACGGCCCCTGTGAACCTGCGAGGGTTGCATCGCAGGCCTATCTGACTGCTACTTGTGCTCACTGCCCTGTGCACGATGGTGCTGAAGTACTCTTCTTCCGAGGAAGAATCAAGAAACACACAGAAAACGCTGTGAATATGGTTACTGAACTCTCACAGGAGAGGCTAGGAAGCATCGAATTCTGATGGCGAGTTTGAAAATTCCAGAAACAGACACTCATCGGCAGAGGGTGCAATGTACAAAACAGAGAGGTTGAGGAGACCTGAGGATTGAGCCCAGCTGTGCAACCTTGGGCATGTCACTCAGATGGCTCTGTGCCTCTACAGACTGGGGGAGCGGGGCCAGGTAGACTTAAGCACCTGTCAGCTCTACAGCTCTCTACTGTCATGCGGAACACAGCACAGGCATTTTCTCTGTTGAACCCTCCTGAATCTCTGTAGGGCAGACAAAAAGCCAGAGAAACAAGATCCTTAGAAGTATATAATCTGAATAACCCAGAAGGGATGTAATTAAAATCAGGGTTCTGTTCCCACAAACACACCCAAGGATCTTCCCATAAAAACACTGCGGTAATTAACAAACCTGCAAACCACCCGCTGCCGCCCTGGAGGCCCTGGCAGGCTTCAGGGTGAGCCTGACTCACCAATCCAGGCTATTGTGTGCACCCCACAGACAGGGAGCCTCACTCCTGACTGCTCCTTGGGTACGCCTTAGCCCATGGCTCTTAGCGAGAAAGGAGCATTTCCAAGTTATACAGGGGGCATGAATGCATCTCTAGAATTTTAAAAATAATGAGCACGATGAAAAGAAATGAAGAGGGGTCTGCTTGTATCAGAATATCCCACCTCTGTGCTAAATCCTTCTCTTTTCTCTCTCTGCCTGCAAGGAATTGTCACAGAGCAGGTGCCAAATTGGTTCCTGGGGAAGTTGGCTCTGAGGGGAGGAGGTCTCCCCTTCTCTCCAGCCAGCCCCCTCCCCAGGGGAGTGTGCCTCACTGTCCCAATCCTCCAGGGCTGAACACTCTACCAGCTGGGCCAGCCCCTGGCACCATTCTGACAACAGTAAAGTCTATTTTCAGAATTCTCTTCCACTTTTAACACCCTTATGTCATGCATTCACCCAGACTGGCCTTGAAGCCCAGATATTATATTTGTCCTATCAACTGGCTAACCTGATAAACTTAGAGTGCCCCTACTGGGGCATTTGAGGCCTTGGGGACAGCTGGGGAGGTCTGTTTTCCAAGAGCATGCTTGTCAGAATAACATCAGGCAGAGGTGTTCCCAGTCACACGTTACAAATGAGGTCCACGAGGAGAAGCCCCAGAAAGATAATGAGTTCGTAGACCCGTCTAGAGTCAATTCGTGGCAGGCAAACACCATGCCTGGCTGTCTCTGTCATCTGCCCAGGTCTGTCACTGGAGCTGGCACCTTGCTGGTCCTTTGTGTTTGTTGATCTGAGTTCCCCAGCTGCAAAGCGCTCATCAGCTTGCTACTCCAGAATGCGGTCCAGGGACCAGCGCCGGGAGTGTGTGAGAATCCCAGGCTCCGTGCTGCACCTGCTTCAACAGAACCTGTTTTTCAGGGTGATTCTGAAAACTGGAACACTAAGAAGGGGCAGAGAGAGCAGAGCGAGTCCCACTCTAGCAACCGGTAGCGCCTTAGGAACCCACCGCAGAGGACCAAGGGAAGGATGGGTTTGGACTGCATTCTGACTGCACTACTTCGGTGGTGCTGACAACAAAACCCCGAATTTCAGCAGGAGTGCAAAGGCAGCCTGGGTAGGTGTCCTGACTTACAAAGTCAGCGGTCGGTGTGGATTCAGCAGAATTTCACTCCCGCCTCCCCCCCCCCCCCCCCCCGGAAAAGTGGATTCCAGTCTTTGCAGAGTTCTGCAGAAGCCTCAGGATGGGCCCACGAGCTGGTTTCCACACTCCTTTGGTAACCTGCCAGCTGATCAATTTTAAAGGCAAGTTCGTGCCAGGCCTAAGCTCACTTGGATTTTCTTCCCCAGTGTTTGTTAGTGAAAGGCCAAGAAAAGGAAAAGAAATGCGAAGGTGATTTCTTTGGGGGCCTTGTGTCAATCTTCCAAAGGGTAAAAGTAGGAAGCTCTCAAACCAGCCCAGCGAGAGACTTCTTTATTGGTTTTGCTTTTTAGGCTGGATTAATAAATCCCAGGTTCTTTCTAAGCGCAGGTATATTTTTCATTTGCTGATGATGGGGAGGAAAGCCTCCTTCTCACATCTGTATTATAATAAATGCATTATAAATGAGTAAGTAGGAAACAGTAAGGAAATGATGTTTTACTTTTAAATGCTAATTACGAAGCCCTGGTGCAGTTAATGTGCAGGGTGTTCTGTCAATTTTTAATGTTTATGCCAAGTGTAGTCTTCAATTTAACATGAGCTTTTAATCCTTTGAGTACTAAATTGCCTTTTAATGCTTGCAGAACAACATTGTGTTTGCACAAAGTCAGGTCTGAAAAATGTATTTAGTACAAGGTGTGTTGTGGGAAGGCAGAGAGAAGAGGGGGAAGGGAACTTTTTTTTTTTTTTTTTTAAGAAGATGGTCTTGGAACACTGCAGAAGCAGTCAGCTCCTCGCCGGCTCCGGCATCATTCTCTATTCTTTCTGAGGCTGCTGGGAGTGTTGCTCTCCTGTTGCTGATTTAACCCTGCAGTGACAGCTGCCAGCTCCCAAGAACACAAGCAGCCCCAGGGCGCACCTTGCACCATCAAAGACACCACGGCGGGGACAGCTGCGGAGGAGGGCAGCTGGGCTCTGCTGACCGCCCTCCCGGCACACACCAGACTGGAAGGGAGAGGAGCTCTGGCTGACCTCACCGCCCCGCACAGCCATCCATATCAAAACCGGAAGTGTGATGGGCAAATCTAGGTATTTCCTGTCAATAAAAGGCAGGAAGATGGGCAGGAGAGAGAGAGATTGGAAGCCATCAGTGTCTCTGGCTGTGTCTGCTCCCAGGCACCAGTGCGTAAGCAGGGAGCTGCCCACCTGTGGGCTTCTGCTCCCGCTGGAAACCACCATCCGCACTTCTCTGCCAGTCCCGTGATCTAAGCCTTGGAAGGTATTTTTCTCCAACACTCCCAATGCACCCTGCTCAACTGCTCAATGCTGGCTTGCCAAAAACATGCATGCCTCTGAGGTCTGTGTGCAAACAGCTAATTCTCACACGTGACTTAGCATGGTGCTGGACAGCTTCCTAAGTACTTTAAATATATGAAGTCAGTTAATCCTGCTTTTATTATACCACCATCTTTATTATTCCTGTTTTGCAGTTGAAGAAACTGGAGCACAGAGAGGTTGAGTGACTTGTTTACACTCACACAGCTAGTAAGGTGTGGATCAAACCCAGGCCGTCTGGTCCCAGAGTCCTATGCACTCGAGCGGTTTCCCAGTGCTGCTCAAAGCCCTTCCTGGCACCCGTTAGCAACCAGAGCGTCTCCCTCTGGAGAGTGAGCTGCAGCTCAGAGGCCCGTAACCCCCCATGGAGCTCCTCTTGACACTGTCTCTTTCCGTGTCAGCCACAGGTGTCCCGGGCACGCTGGTCACGCTGTGTTGCATATGCACATTACATCAAGTGCTTCTCTAGCCGAATCAAATGCCACCCCGACATAGACCTGTGTTCCCACTGATTCCAGGGAAGCCTCGCATGACTGAGGACGTCAGAGGGGGTGGAGAAAATGGTGCTTCTACCCTGGGTACAAAAGCATAACTCTGAACCTGATGCAGAATTTGAAGAATAACATGGTTGCGTATCAGCAATTTCATGAAGTTCGATGTGTCCTTGGCTGGCCCTTGGTGTAGGGTCAAGGTAGGGTCAAGGTAGGGTCAAGGTGAGGTAAGGTCAGCAGTAGCATCCTTGTCACCTCCTTGTCAGGCCCCAGGCTGCTTCCCCAGCCTTCCCAGTGCAAAAATGCTCCCAACACCCTCTACTGGGAACCACAGTTTCTGGAAGAAAGCACTCGTTTCCAAAGTGTTTTCCTTCAGTGATTAGGCATTCAGAAAGAACAATGGCCACAAATATGCACTTCGTAAACTGCCTAATGATTAAATAATATATCACCAACATTTGAATATAAAAAGGCCATCTTGACATGGGGAAGATAACAGGCCTGTTTGACAAACTTCAGCACAGACACTCAGACATAGGGGAACGCAAAGAGGTGGGAAACTCGCACTTTAGAAGTTCAACAATAACGCAAAATACCACGTGGAGCCCACCAACTCCAGGGGCAAGCGGCCACCTTAAGTACAGGTGTTTATGAATCTACTTATTCCACTGTAGGCCACGTTATAATTTGGTGGAAAGCTGAATATTAGCTCTACAGGTACAACAGCAAATGACTGAGAGGACAAAGTGGGTCTGGAACAGTGGAAAGACAACAAGCATTTGGCCGGCGCCACGGCTCACTAGGCTAATCCTCCACCTAGCGGCGCTGGCACACTGGGTTCTAGTCCCAGTTGGGGCGCCGGATTCTGTCCTGGTTGCCCCTCTTCCAGGCCAGCTCTCTGCTGTGGCCAGGGAGTGCAGTGGAGGATGGCCCAGGTCCTTGGGCCCTGCACCCCATGGGAGACCAGGAAAAGCACCTGGCTCCTGGCTCCTGCCATCGGATCAGCGCGGTGCGCCGGCCGCAGCGCGCCAGCCGCGGCGGCCATTGGAGGGTGAACCAACGGCAAAGGAAGACCTTTCTCTCTGTCTCTCTCTCTCTCTCACTGTCCACTCTGCCTGTCAGAAAAAAAAAAAAAAAAAGACAACAAGCATTCAAGAGTCTTTGTCTTTTTAGATACTAAAGTGAGGGATTTGAGATTCTCATCTATGGCATGACCCACAACTACCAAGAATAACAGAATATCAACCTCCACCCTGCCTTCGCTGGTCTTGTCTACATACCCATAAGCCCAACAAGTTCACCTCTACTTAATACAGTCAGAAAACAGCTATGACCAGGGTACTTACTGTCAGTTCCGTGTGACTGAAGCCAAGACCACATCTCTGTCGGTAACAAGGTGGGACCGGCTCTGAGATGTGGTAGCGAGTATAATCCACTGCCTACCTTAGCCTCCTTGTCGTCCCTGGGAAGCAAGTGCCCAGTGAAGGACGACATCTGTTGGCCTCCATGCCTTTGGCAACAAGGTCAGGCCATATGACTAGTCTCTGACAATGACCCATAGGCAGAGCTGATGGGTGTCAATTCCAAGTCAGTTCCCCACAGCTGGGAGGATGTAGAAGACTCCCATGGCTTATGAAACAGGGGCCTGCATTGTGGCATAGTGGGTAAAGCTGCCACCCACAAAGGTGGTATCACATATGGGCTCCAGTTCACATACCAGCTGTTCCACTTCTGGTCCAGCTCTTTGCCTAAGGCCTGGGAAAGGCTCTGGAAGATAGTTCAAGTGTTTGGTCCCCTACACCCATGTGGGAGACCTGGAAGAAGCTCCTGGTTTCAGAGCGGCTCAACCCTTGCTATTGCAGCCATCTGGGGAGTGAAACAGCAGAAGGAAGATCTCTCTCTCTCTCTCTCTCTCTCCATATCTCTCTCTGTAACTTTTTTATTGTTACTTTTATTTATTTGAGAGGCAGAGTTAGAGACAAAGAGATGGAGAGACAGAGAGAAAGGTCTTCTATCTGCTGGTTCACTCCCCAAATGGCTGTTACATCCAGAGCTGGGCCCATCTGAAGTCAGGATCCAGGAGCTTCTCCTGGGTTTCCCATGTGGGTGCAGGGGCCCAAGCACTTGAGCCATCTTCCACTGCCTTCCCAGGCCATGGCAGGGAGCTGGATCAGAAGAGGAGCAGCTGGGACACGAACTGGCATCATATGGGATGCCGACACCACTGGTGGAGGCTTAGCTTATTACGTACGCCACAGCACTGGCCCCTCTGACTTTCAAATAAATAAATAAATAAATAAATAAGTCTTTTTAAAAAATGGAAAAGCCACAAGATAAAAAGGGCAGGGTCTCTAAATCACTGCGTGGCGGGTCACGTGCCAACCAGGGATCCCCGTGACAAGACTCACAGATGGACAAAAAACACACACATCTCTTCCTTTATTCACTTTGGGTTCTATTGGATACAGGAGCTAACTTTATCCTCATGAATATACAGAACCTCCGGTTACTCCGAACAAAGACCTGTCATTGCCCTACAGAATTTACTGTATTCTACCTGTAGAATAGAATACTTGTTTGAAGATTCCAAGAGACTTCTTCCTCCCAATCAAAAGCAGCAGATAACAGGAACCAGCTGTCCTTCGCCCAGCAGGTTCGGGATTCAGTATTTAGAGGGAAAACTTGACTCTACGCAAAATAACACACTGACAGGCTTGAGAGCCCAGCGTCAGCTCTTCCCCCGCCTGGCGCTACTGCTGACGCCGGGCAGAGCTTACGGATACCGACCTTGTAATGAGTTACAGCCCGGGAAGATTCCTTTCTAACACCTGCCTCCTCTCCATTACAGAACTTTCTCCAGGAAAAGGCTGGAGGGAAATGACATTATTATTTCCTCATTTGGGATAAATTGCTACAGGCCCAGGTATGCAGGCGACGGTGCCCGAGGAGTGATTGATGAAGCCCCGTGTCTCCCTCCGGCCTCAGGACACAGTTATAACTCTCCCTTTCACATCAGGGATTACGGCTTTCTAATGAATCACTGCCCACACATTATCCTGCAGGTCGCTGGCTGCCTTGGAAGCGGGGGCTGTTTCCCGGGTGGTAATTAGGAGTTCCCTTTCCTTCCTCAGTGACTCGTCTGGCTCTCCAGGCCCCATGGCCAGAGCTGGGTGCTGGCAAAGGCCGGATGTGAGGCCTGTCCCAGCATAAAGCCTGTCCTAGAGTCTACCCACTCTTAACGGAGGTCCTGCCTGCACCCCCAGCACGCAGCTGCCCATAGCACACCATACCGTGCAGTGGGCAGCAAGCAGCTTGCAATGGGCGGCAGAGCAATGCAGCCCTTCCCACTCGGGGCCAGCCCTCAAAGGGACACTGTGTCAACCGAGCTGCTCGGGCCTGTGGGCAGGGCCACAGCCCCCACCTGGCCCCCACCTACTCCTTTAGGTGTCCGCCTCCCCACTGTCTGCTCTCTCTTTCAATCCAGCTCCCCCAGGCAAGTGCTCGGGGTGGCGGGGGGGATGGCAGGAGAGGGTTCCAGCTATGTCCCCAGAGATGGGCTGTTGGAACTCCGTGTTTTCTTTTGTATGCATGTATGTATTTATTTATTTATTTTATTTGACAGGTAGAGTTATAGACAGCGAGAGAGAGAGAGAGACAGAGAGAAAGGTCTTCCTTCCAATTGGTTCACTCCCTAGATGGCTGCTATGGCTGCGCACCACGCTGATCCGAAGCCAGGAGCCAGGTGCTTCCTCCTGGTCTCCCACACGGATGCAGGGGCCCAAGCACTTGGGCCATCCTCCACTGCCTTCCCGGGCCACAGCAGAGAGCTGGACTGGAATAGGAGCAACTGGGAATAGAACCTGGCGCCCATACGGGATGCCGGTGCTGCAAGGCGGAGGATTAACCAACTGAGCCACAGCGCTGGCCTCGAGAACTCTGTGTTTTCTTTATGACAGCCAGTGTTCAAGCAATGCCACGCGGAAGGGTACAGTCTGGAGCTCAGTCTCTTTAGCACGTCTGGGTGGCTGTCCAGTCTCACCTATTGAGCTGTCAAAGCAGCACACACTCTGTTATCTGATTGTGTAAATTTTTCCTTTCTCCAAAGGAAAGATATTTTTTGCCATTTTCCAGAAGGTCAAGAGGTTGCCCGAGGCCATGAACTTGTCAGGTGGTAGAGTTCCAGCTCGACCCATGGTCTGAGTCTAGAACGTGCATGTGCACCAGGTCCTCTCACACTGTCACCTCTTTTTTATTCTGTGTGCCAGCAAAAGCGAACCAGTGCCTGTGCACACAACTAAGTCTCCTCCCCCTCAGCCTCATGTGTACATCAGCAGTGGAATGCCCTCCTGGGGGTCCTGCTGTACCCCAGTTCTGCCTGAGGAAGCCCCCACTCCACTACAAAATCCACCCAAGGAACGCCTCCCTGTAGATGGTAACCTCAAGGTGCTGCCAAGAGGCGTCTGCATGTCTCTTCTGGAGGAAGCCAGGTACTGCGTGGAATTTCTGTCCCTTCTACCCCTGCCTCAGTTTCCCTGACAGGCCTTGGAATGAAGCCAACCCGGGTTCACATGCCAGCTCTGGGGCCACAAAGAAGAGAGCGAGCCCACTGTGTGCTGGCATACTGGTAGTAGAGAATAAACAAAAGACAGAGGTAAGCTGAGACTGTGAGAGAGCTGACCATGAGACTGAACTTGAGTTGCCCATGTGATGGGATCAGGGCATGAGGTCTAACTTGAGAGAGGGGGTGGCCAGAGAATCCGAGGAGGTCCCAGGTGAGCAGAGAGTACCATGGGGATCCGATGATTTCATGATTAATTGCCAGTCTTTGGCACATAGTAGGCCTTAAGGACGTGTGTCAGGTCCCTCAGGGAAGGAGACTAACACAAGCCAAGAGCAAAGGCTTTTCCACTTCCATGCCATGTAGCCTGGTGTGCCCACAAGCAAATTACACGGCAGAGCCCTAGAGGCTTGCCAAGAACTGTCGGCGCACTTGATATATGTTCTTCCCGGCCACCTGCCTCTTTCCCTTGCCTTAGTTCTTCCCACAGTACTGACCACTAGTTGACATCATAGTAGACACTCATAAGTTTATCTGATAAATCACTATCTCCACAGCAAGAAAATAAAGCTCCGTAGGCAAGGACATGGGTCTGTCTCTTCTGGGCTGAAGCCCGATTCCTGTCATAGTACCTTGCCCACTACATCCTTCCATACAATGTATATGAATGACAGGACCAGTGTTGTGGGCCAGTGAGTTCAGCTGCCTATCAGAGAGCTGATTCGAATTCTAGCTGCTCCGCTTCTGATCCAGCTCCCTGCCATAGCAGCTGGGAAAGCAGCAGAAGATGACCCAAGTATTTGGGTCCCTGTCACTCATGTGGGAGACCCGGATGGAGCTCTGGGTTCCTGGCTTCCACCTGTCCCAGCCATGGCTGTTGTGGACATTAGCTCTTGGCTTGCCTATCCTTCCTTCCCGAGGGACCTGACATACATGGTAAGGCCTGCTATGTGCCAAAGACTGCATTTAATCCTGGAATCACTCGTTCCTCATGGTACTCTCTGCTCATATGGGACCTCCTCAGCTTCCCTGGCCATCTCCTCTCTCAAATGAGATCTCATGACCCTCCCCTTCCCCCACTCTTCCTTTCAAATAAATAAATAAATCTAAAAAAGAATGTCAATGAATGGGATCCTCACAAGCATGTCGAGAAGGTAGGCCCTACTGACACTGCAGTCACTCTACTACTATCTTACAGACAAGGAAGCCAAGCTCAGGTAGCATGGCCAAGGTCACAGGGTCAGGAAGCCAGAGAGCTCTGAAACCCAAGGAAGCCATCCATGTAGGTTGGGAGCGGGAAGTTAAAAATTCCAGTGCCCAGGTCACACCCAGCCCAGTTAAATCATTGCCAGTAGGGTTCAGGAGTCAGTATTTTAGAAGCATCTCGGGGGATTCCAACATGCAGCCCAGACTGAAAAAACACCAGTCCTGTGTGTGATGTTAGGAAAGTACTTGCAGGCATTCCTAAGAGGGGGCACCCGCTGCAACCGGGTGGCCAGAGAGCCAGCCTGCAGTGCCCAGCTCTCCTGGCCGCGCCCACCTCCCCAGGGTAATCCCTGTACTCCAGCTCAGAACCAGGGTAAAGTGTCACGGCAAGGTTCGCCATCCCTGCCGAGAACACACGGTGGCCGAGCACTTTACAGAAGCTTTGAGCCTGTAGAGCCACAACCACCATGGCCCACCACGGAGCTGGCTGGAAAACCAGTTTAGATTCGCGAAAAAAGCTGGTATTAAAATCACTGAGGGCTTGCCGGCTCAGGCTGCCACGCGTGTTAGGGCTTGTGAATAATAAAAGGGGAGCTTGTAATTCTACTAAAAAATGAAATTTCGCCATTTCTGCAGAATAAACAAAAACAAAATAATACATTAGCTCTGCAATATGTCTGTGCTTCAGGGCTTCAGATTGTCATTAAAGTTGGATTTTATCCATGACAGATTTCTCCACTCCCCTTGCACCCCAAATAAGAAAACACACAGTCTTCCAATCCTTCCGATTTGTTGTCTGTGTGTAGCTTTCCCGAACTAAAAGACAGAGGAAGTTGCCAAGACAATAGATCCCTGCTTGCAATTCTTTGCCTATCGGCCCTGAAACATCTCCCAGGGAGTTCAAGAATCCCGATGGGCAACGTTGAAATAAGCGCCCCTCACAATTTAGGGAAGATAAAAAGAAGCCCCCCAACCCCCCAAGCCTGCGCTCTTGGTCATGTGACGTAACTCCAAGAGAGTCAGAGAGGGGCTGCTGGCTCCATGTTCAAAGCAGACCAGCCCCTCACGGGGCTGGATTCAGAGAGACGGATCAAAGGCTCTCGGAGGTGGCAGCAGCCAGCACCACGGTGGTAGCAGAACTTTGAAGCGGTTCTCTGAAGAGAGCCGGCGCCTACTTCCTCTGTGCACGGGCACGGGTGCCAGCCTGTGTGTGTTGGGAGGCAGGGAGGTCTTTGGCTACCAGCGCAGGAAACCCTTAGCGCCCAGGATCAGGACCCTCATCCCCTCGGCTGGAAGCTGAGATATTCTGGCCGGTATGTGCTATGTGCTATCTTTTTTTTTTTTTTTTTTTTCTTGATAGGCAGAGTGGACAGTGAGAGAGAGACAGAGAGAAAGGTCTTCCGTTTCCGTTGGTTCTTCACCCTCCAATGGCTGCTGCGGCCAGCGCATTGCGCTGATCCGAAGCCAGGAGCCAGGTGCTTCTTCTGGTCTCCCATGGGGTGCAGGGCCCAAGGACCTGAGCCATCCTCCACTGCACTCCTGGGTCACAGCAGAGAGCTGGCCTGGAAGTGGAGCAACCGGGACAGAATCCAGTGCCCCGACTGGGACTAGAACCTGGTGTGCTGGCGCTGCAGGCGGAGGATTAACCTATTGAGCCACGGTGCCGGCAGCCATCTGGTTTTTACAAGGGAACTAAGAGAGGCGCAGGGTAGTTGAGGCAAGCGTGGATTCTCACTGTGCTCACGTGGCTTTCTGCAGACATGGTAGTTACGGAAGCATGGTTTATGTGGTTCTCTTCTCTAGGGCGGAGAGAGTACGTACTTGCCTCAAAATGTACTTGTGCGACCAGGGGAAAAAGAAAACCAAGGAGGATTCTTGGCAGTGCTGTATATTGGGAAACTACTCACTTGCAAAATCCATGGCTGGGGGCGGCGGGGAGGGGGGAGGGGACGGAGTAAGCCTCCCCGGGCCTCCAAGGGATCAAGTTCTCAAGCTCCTCCCTTCCTGTCCCCAGGAACATGAGGTTACTTGTTCACACATGGTCAAGTGCAATTCGGATGACTGGAAAACCAACTTAGCTCCTCTGGACTGGGATCCCTTGCCATAACTGGGCTGGGAAAATGCCCTGATGACAGCTACAGGTTAAGTTACAGCTCAGATCCGTTAGCGAAGAAGCGACGCCAGGGGCAAAAATAGCAGCAAATTAAAACAGTCATGTTCCAGAGGTGGCTCCGCCAGTGGTCTGGGCTGACGGAGCGACTAACATTTAGCTTTGATGTCTTGTTAGGGTTTTAACAAATTCTCCTTCAGTTCTCCAGCTGCTTAGCTAATCAGCTATTATCACCTCCTTTGTGCTTCCTTTCCCAGCTCGTGCTCTCTCTCTGTTTATCAGGTTTGCCTTGCTGTACAAAGAACTCCATAATGATCCCTATCTAAATATTTCACTTCTAATACAAAGGTCTGTGTTTTGCATTCCAGAGAGACTCTACAGCTCACTCTGCTAAGAAGTAGCTCCCCTGCCTCTTTGGGGAAAAAAAAAAAAAAAAAAAACAGCTGATTTCGGTTGTACATGATCGCGATGGAATTTGTCTGTATAATGTACCCTTGCATGTGTAACTGGGTAGGCAGACAGGACTGTGGGTGAGCTCCAGCCCACACACACCGAGGACATCTGCCATGAACGCTGACTGGCAACCGCATCCTGCTCATCCCGGGGCTTTGTCCTGACATCAGAAAGCCAGAAGGGACACTTGAGTCAGCCACAAAATGCCATCAGAAAGCCACAGAGCAGCCAGCAGAGAGGGTATTAGCAAAAGCACCCGAGGAGTCCCAGAGAGCAGTCATCAGCAGCACTTGACTTTTTTTTTTTTTAATTTGAAGGCAGAGTTACAGAAGGAGAAGAGAGAGGTGGGAGAGAGAAAGAGGGAGAGAGAGAGTGATCTTCCACCCACTGGTTCACTCCCCAAATGGCCACAAACAGCTGGGGTTGGACCCGTTCAAAGCCAGGGGCCTGGAACTCCATCCAGGTCTCCCAGGGACATGGCAGGGGATCAAGCACTTGGGCCAACACCCACTGCTTTCCCAGGTGCATGAGCAGGGAG
The DNA here is from genome assembly GCF_964237555.1 of Oryctolagus cuniculus. Taxonomy (NCBI): domain Eukaryota; kingdom Metazoa; phylum Chordata; class Mammalia; order Lagomorpha; family Leporidae; genus Oryctolagus; species Oryctolagus cuniculus. Next base: position 46,814,428 of record NC_091450.1, read on the forward strand.
CTGGAGCAGCTGAGACTCAAACCGATAGTCATCAAGGATGTTGGCATCACAGGCAGCACCTTAACCTCCTGCAGTAAAGCGCCATCCCCAGAACCTGGTATTCTATCTCCTCTGTTCCTTGTACTTACAATTACTGCTGAGGTCTTTTAAATATAGATTTGATCAGGCCGGCGCTGTGGCTCACTAGGCTAATCCTCCGCCTTGCGGCGCCGGCACACCGGGTTCTAGTCCCGGTTGGGGCGCCGGATTCTGTCCTGGTTGCCCCTCTTCCAGGCCAGCCCTCTGCTGTGGCCAGGGAGTGCAGTGGAGGATGGCCCAGGTGCTTGGGCCCTGCACCCCATGGGAGACCAGGAAAAGCACCTGGCTCCTGGCTCCTGCCATCGGATTAGCACGGTGCGCCGGCCGCAGCGCGCCAGCCGCGGCGGCCATTGGAGGGTGAACCAACGGCAAAGGAAGACCTTTCTCTCTGTCTCTCTCTCTCACTGTCCACTCTGCCTGTTAAAAAAATAAATAAATAAAAATATATAGATTTGATCAAGTCACTGCACAAACAATATACTTTCGCTGATAGGATGTGAATGAAATCTGGGAGTTGAACCTCAGCACATGGGGGAGGGGGGTATTTTTCATCTACAGTGCTGTCATTCAGAGCAGTGGGTCAACGTAGAACATAACTTGCTTTGACTCAAGAACACAGCAAGATCAATGGCAGGAAGGCAAGGTCAAATGCCCCAGAGAAAATAAGAAGCTTTGCTCGAGACCCTTCCAGAACAGTTAGTCAACAGGTTTATGACCGGGTTGGCCTAATAATTGGTAGATCCAAACACAACCATGTCCTGCTCCTGCTCAATGTCACCTGACAGCTTCTTATATCAGAGCGAGTGAATTCCAGCCCCATGACAACGGTCCACCAGGGCTCTATGGGGTGGCCACGTCTACACCTCTGCCTTCCACTGTGTGCCCTTGGCTCACGCTGCCCCAGCCTCAGCTCCCGCCTCTTAACATGGATCCATAGATGTTGGACACCGCAAGTGTGTTTGCACCCCAGGGCCTGTTCACTCGCTTTTCCTCTGCCTGGACCACGGCTCACTCCCTCACCTTCTTCAGCTGCTTACATGTCACTTTCTGCAAGAATCCTTCCTTGAATGCCCAAACTACAAGAGCAACCTCTCCAGCCTTTGCCAGTTCTATCCCTAATATTTAAAAATCGTGACTGATATAAACAAAACGTTTAACAGAAATCCATCAAATGAATGGACAAACAGTAATTTCAGATGCTCTTCACAAAGGATACCAGTGGCAGTCACTGTGGCTTCTTTATGTCCATTCAGGTCCCAGTTTTGCTTCTGTCCTACAGATTCTTCAAGCTCTGTGGCAATCCCCCACTCACATTCTTCCCTTCATCCATAGCATTAGAATTTCTATCTGATGCGGCAGCCCAAAGTACAAATATCTTCCAGTCTTCCTTGAAGCTAGGAGTGGCCATCTGATAGACTTCGGGCAGCTTTTTGATCCTCTCCTCCAGCCCTCTTCCTCCCTGGTCCTCTCCCTGCACCTGTCCTGCTTGTTGGAAAGGTCAGTGTCATGGCTGCAGCTCCATCAAGTCCATAGGAAGAGGGCTACTCAGAGCATAAGAAGGAAGAAGACTGCAACCCAGAGGACTGAGAGCCCTGTACTCCTTACTCAGGCTTTTACACAGAAAGACAGAAACTCCTAACTTTTTAGAAACATTGTTATTTTAAAGACTGAGCCTATACCTACTTTGCCCACATTTATTATTTCTTAGCGGAAATTCCATTTGAAAAAAACAAAGGGATCTACAGAGAACTCTAGGCATGGTAGCAGAGTTTGAAATGAGCAGACGTGGCATGGCTGCAATGTCTGTGGGTAGCATGCTCTCCTTGGGAAGGGCATTTAGCACTGGTTAAGATGCTGCTTGGGACACCCAGGTCCCATATCAAGAGTGCCTGAGTTTGGATCTTGGCTCTGCTCCTGATTCCAGCTTCCTGCTAATGCACCCCTGGGAAGCAGTGGTGATGGCTCAAGTATTTGGGGCCCTGCCACCCTCATGGGGGACATGGATTGAATTCCTGGCTCCTGATTTTGGCTTGGCCCAGCCCTGGCTGCTGTGGGCATCTGGAGGGTGAACCAGTGGATGGAACATCTCTCTATATCTTGGTCTCTGTCTCTGTTTCTCTCTCCTGTGTGTCTTTCAAATAAATACAAAAATTTAAAAGGACAATGTCCCTCTTTTTTTTTTAAGATTTATTTTATTTATTTGAAAGGCAGAGTTATGGAGAGATAGAGATAGAGAGATCTTCCATCTGCTGATTTACTCCCCAAATGGCTGCAACAGCCAGGGCTGAGCTAGGCTGAAGCCAGGAGCTAGGAGCTGCATTCAAGGGGTCCAAGAACTTGGGCTTAATCCATTAGGCCACAATATTCAAGACCTCTTTAATGTCCCTTTTTAATCCTCCTGCACTCTCTCAGGGACTGTGTACCAGGAAGAACAAAGTGTCTGAAGGGGGTACTCAGAAGGCCCAGGCTGCAGTCGGAGCTCTGTGAAGATGGTAGGGCGCTGACTCAGTCACCTCTGTTCTTACAGCCTCATTTATTCCTTTGTCACAAGGGAAGAACCATTACAGAAAGTATTAAAGTAATATGTAGGAAAGGGTGACACATAAGTATGTTTCAGAGTTGGCTCCATTTGCCACTGCCCAGTTTCAATCAATTGTTGCAGCTCTTCATTCAACTGCTTCCTGAAGTTTTGCATATGTGCTATCAAAACCCCCCAATCCAATAGTTTTTAGATCATGAAATTACATAACACTTGAACCAGCACACGAAATGCAGATTGGCGTTAAGAGAACCCTGCAAACCCCTGAGACGGCAGAGTGGCACAGACATTGCCTGGGTCTTCTGTGTCAGCACCGAGCCTCTCCGACAGGCACTGCCACCCATCTGCAGACTTGTAATGGGAAATAGACATCTTTATTTTGCAAGCCATGGTTATTGGGTTTTCTGTTACTTGCTGATATAACAGGGCTGCAGTCCCAATCGGACAGAGGGCCAACTGAGATGTCAGCCTCAGAGGACAAGAGACAGCTGTGAACGGCTGGAAAGTGGGGCATCGGCTCGCTTCCTGGAGCTCTCGACTTGGATCTAATCAACAGCAGAGGAACTTGGCTCATGACTCAAGAGGGTCTCCAGAGCTGGCCCCGGGCTGGAGAGTGTTTGAATTCATACCCAGAGCCCAGGGATAACACTGAGTGAGCACCGGACTGGAGAGGCCTGAGCTCCGAGGGGCTACCACATCTCTTGGCTGTGAGAAGGTAGAAGTGCCAAGTGCACAGGGCTACTCCTCAAGTCATCCTAAGGTGTTGATGTCCCAAGAGCACAGACTCTGGTGCTGGGTTGGATTTTCCACCACAGGCTATGACTGGGGCATTTTTGAATCTGAGTTCCAAGATAGACATTATGGGTGTCCAAACTCCAGGGACTAATTATTTCAAGTCAATGTGCAGTGCACTTGGGTTTCTGTTTTAAAAGTTTATTTCACAGAGTTGCATGCTTTGGCCTTTTGACTGTCAAGAAGAATGGCTATTACCCCATGCAGCAATTTAAAAAGAGCCGTGAAGATTTTTCTAGTCATCATTAGTGAAAATGTCAAACAGCAAAGCAGAGTCTGTGTATCCCACTGAGAGGAACTACCAAGACAGAAAATAATGTGCAACAGATAGTGTCACAGACACAAACTTCTTGGAAGGCAACACACTTTGTCAAATACCATACTCACCTCTGTTTAATGAACTGACCTCATGACTGTATTTCAACCATGAAAAGAATTCAACCTCATTACTCATGCTGAGAAAGTCTAGAGACTCTTAGCCCTGGAATATATAACACTGCATGTTCTTGTAAATAAATAACAAGTTTACCATCCTACAGCTTTCCTTTCTTTGCAGGAATTCCTTAGCTATCACAAAGGAAGTAGAACAAATGCCATTAATGTAATTTTTAAAAGTATACTTATGGGACCAGTGTTATAGCCTAGCAGGTAAAGTTGCCACCTGTGCCTCTGGCTGCTCCACTTCCAATCTAGCTCCCTGCTAATGGCCTGGGAAAAGCAGAGGAGGATAGCCCAGGTGCTCACATGGGAGACCCAGAGGAAGCTCCTGGCTCCTGGCCTTGGCCTGGCCCAGCTCCATTTGGGGGGTAAACCAGAGGATGGAAGAACTCTGTGTCTCTCCCTCTCTCTCTCTCTGTAACTATGTCTTTCAAATAAATAAAATAAATCTTTTTTTTTTTTAAAGAATTGTTTATACTCCCATGTGTACTCTATGGCTTGGAGATGACCTTTGGGCCCAATGTGGCCCATTGACCCTTTTTTTCAATAAAGTTTTATTGAAACACAGCAATGATCATTCATTCATGTATTATCTATGGCTGGTTTTGTGCTACAACAGCAGGGTTGATCATTGCCATAGAGACTTTATGACCCTCAAAGCCTAAAATATTTTCTGTCTAGATCTTTGTAGACAAAGTTTGCTGAGTAATTCATGGGAGTAATGGTTATTCCTTCCTCTAAATCAATAATTTTCATTTTGACAATGTCCCCACATGTTGTAGAGTTCTAAAGCACACCAGTAATTCTACAGTTTCATAGCCACTAACAGTGATTTCTGGCTTATTATGGGCTATAACACAGAAACACAGGCCATGGATCACATGTAATTTCCTGGGTACTGACTCTAACTCCACCCCTTTCTCTTCCATTCAAGACCAATCACAATGCAAGGGAAAGAGTCACTCTGAAATATCAACTCTGGGGCTGTTGCTGTGCTGTGATGGGCTAAGCCTCTCCTGCTGCAGCGCTGGCATCCCATATGGGCACCAGTTCATGTCCCAGCTGCTCCTCTTCCAATCCAACCCTCTGCCAATGGCCTGGGAAGGAAGCGGAAGATGGCCCAAGTCCTATGTGGGAGACCCAGAAGAAGCTCCTGGATCCTGCTTCAGATTGGCCCAGCTCTGGCTGTTGCAGTCATTTGGGGAGTGAACCAGCAGAGGGAAGACCTTTCTGTCCTCTGTCTCTCTCTCTCTTTGTAACTCTCTCTCAAATAAATAAATAAAATCTTTAAAAAAATGGCAATATCAACTCTGAAGGATGAAGGTGCTATTGGCATCATTCAAGGATATTTCTGGAAGAAGACATTCTAATTTATATAAACAGCAGAGTTTGCTAACTCCAACGATTAAACAATCATTGATAACAAATCACTGTAACACACTTAAAATTGACTCCAGGGTCCCAGTGGGCCCAACACCATGCTTAAAAACCACTGACTTAAATGGGTTATTTTAAAGAAACAAATACACCCTTCTAATTAGCCCTTCTAATATCTGAGTAGTTACTGTTGGTAAGCTCTGTGCTAAGACTTCCTAGCTGCAAACAACGAACATGCTAAAGGTATGACCTTAGTTCTCAAGAACCATGCATGTCCATAGGACACGAAATAATGTGAACAGATTTTGCTATGGTGATAGAGATGAAGAGGAATGGTAGCAAGGAGTGCTGCAGGAAGCGGCATTTGAACCGGGCCTTAGGGATAGTACTTGAATCGGCAATGGCAGGAGACCACTAGATGGGCCTGTGGGTCATAGAGGTTTGCATGCTTCATCGAAGTTCACAGTTAAGTTCACAGTTAAGTATTGTAATTAGGATTAGAATCAGGTGTGAAGTAGTCAGCAAAAGCCACTTGAGATAGACCGAGTGTTTAGTTTTACAGGGAGGAAATTCAAAAGTGTGAGAAAGAATGTTATTTCAAAACTTAAAAAAAAAAGAGTTTTTTTTATTTATTTGAAAGGCAGAGGTACAATGAGGAGGAGGAAAAGGAGAGGGGGAAGGAGGGAGGAGGAGGAGGAATAGGAGGGGAGAGAGAGAGAGAGAGAGAGAGAGAGATATCTTCTATCTGCTTGTTTACTCCCCAAATGGTCACAATTGCCAGGCTGAAGCCAGGAGCCTGGATCCTCCTCCAGGTCTCTCATATGGGTGCAGAGACTCAAGCACTTGGGCCATCTTCCACTGCTTTCCCAGGCACAATAGCAGGGAGCTGGATTGGAAATGGAGCAGCCAGGTCTTGAACTGGCACCCATACGGAATGCTGGAGTTGTAGGCAGAGGCTTAACCTGCTATGCTACAACAAGGTCAGCCCCTAAAAACTTTTTAACAATGTATTGATTTGTTTCAAAGTCAGAATGACAGAGATAGAGAGATCTTTCATCCACTGGTTCACTTCTCAAATGCCTATAACAGCCAGGGAGGAACTCTATCTGGGTCTCCCATGTGGGTGGTAGGGACCCAAGTACTTGAACCATCACCTGCTGCCTTCCTAGGTATATAATCAGAAATCTGGATCACAACTGTGGAGTATCCAGGACTGAAACTAGCACTCCAGTATGAGATGCGGGTGTCCCCAGTGGCGGCTCAACCTACTGCACAAATGCTCACCATCTAGTTTCAAATTTTTTTAAACATTCTGTTTAGATAAGGGAAGGACAGTGTTGTTATATAAACTGTATCATGAGAGAAAATTCACACTAGAAAAGGGAATTTGCATTATCAGGTCAGACAAAATCAATCAACCACAAAAAACCTCTACCAATGCCAAGAGCCAAGAAAGATATGAATATTCAAGTAAACTAGAGTCTACCATTGCATTAACAAATTCAAGCCTACCCCAGTTTTCAATGACTTGGCTTATTTTCCGACTCAGGATCTCTGTCAGTGTAGTCTTCTATATTTACTTGGGTACTTGGTTTTTAGCAGAAATGATGATGAAAGATCTTAACTTCCACAAATTCCTTGTGTTTATATTATGTCAATTCTTTTTCCTCTAACTGCCAAGTAAATTCCAACTTAATATTTTCAAGATATAACCTTCATTCTGAAAAAAAATAAAGACACGGGCCAGTGTCCTGGTGTGGTGGGTTAAGTAGCTACTTGCGACTCCAGCATCTCATATGGGTGCAGGTTTGTGTCCCTGCTGCTCCACTTCCCATCCAGCTCCCTGCTAATTCTCCTGGGAAAGCAGTGGAGGATGGCCCCCACCTGGGAGACCTGGAAGAAGCTCCTGGCTCCTGGCTTCAGCCTGGTCCAGCCCAGCCATTATAGCTACTTGGGGAGTAAACTAGCAGATGGCAGTTCTCTCTGTCTCTTCCTGTCTCTCTCTCTGTAATTCTGCCTTTCAAATAACTAAATCAATCTTTATTAAATAAATAAAAAAGACAGAAGTGCTTCTGTGGGAGTTAAGCAGAACAAGTCAAACAAGGAAGGAAAAAGAGAGCATCTTATGCTGCGGGTTAATTCTGTTTAGTATAAAATCTACATTGAAGAGTAAAGACCTTCAGCACTCACTTAAAAAGCAGAGGTGGTCTGATATAGTAGTTACTATTACCCGGTGATGAGGCCACTTAGTGTAACATGGGGAGGTATGCTGAAGGCAGCCAACCACCATTTAGTCAATCATAAATAAATGGGCCCTGACGATTTCCATGTATACATCTGATCACAATAATGCGCAAGGGATCAGGGCACTGTGTCACTATGACGGTGTGTGCGATATATTATGTGGTCATAATCCAGCGATGCCCTCACTGCTCAAAGATAAACACAAACATCCTTGGAACCCCAAAAGGAGAAATAGAGTCACATTCAAATTTTTGTATGTTTTCTAGGATCCAGATCACCAAAGCAAGTTCTAAGCACTTCTGAATTTAGGGAAAACTTTCCCTACTTTGTCGACCACTACAACTTGCTAGCTAAAATCAGAAAGTTCCCCTCACAGAGTCCTGCCCCTTTCTGGTTTCATGGGTTTGCTTCCACCAAGTGAGGCTGCGTACAAGTGGACAGGGCAGACTGCAGAGCCGCGGTACCTGGGTCCACATTTCTCATACACCAACCGTATGGCCTTGGGCAATGATTTCACGCCTCTGTATCTCCTAATCCTTCTACACAAAGTGGAAATGATAAGAAAAAAAAAAGATAAACCCCATTCATACTAATGGTTTCGATGAGGACGAAATGAGTTAAAACACACAAAGAGCTTAGAACTTAAAGACACAGAAAGTGCTTTGTAACTGTTGTGTTCATTACTATTGTCATCACCATCACCTCATCTAAACTTCTACTCTTGTCTCTGTTCACAGCAACCTCAAACCTCGGCCTCACATTCCACACAAAGCTGCTATCCCTGGTTTGACCCTAGGTCACCGATCAGTCACTTGATGCTATTAATTTATTTGCAACTTTCATGAATATAGGAATCTTTTTTTTTTTTTTTTAAATCTAACCTGGAAACTTCCTGAGGACAAGGAGTTACGTGTGTTTGCTTTGCACACAGAACAAATCTGGCAACACTATTGGTTACTGGCCAGAGAAGCTGGGTGGAGATACTAAGATGTGGATGCAGACACGTCTCACTGTTAAGCATCATTGGTAGCAGTCAACAAGTGAGGACCATCAATGGAAACGTGTACTTGGTGTTTATCTGACTGCAGGCATTTGAAGTGGAACATAATGCCAAAAACCAAGGTGAGTGGGGATGTGAGTAGCAGTAAGAAAAAGAGATTCCAGTACTAGATCTGCTATTAACTGGCTCACTCTTTTTCATGTTCAGAGACACTGAACCACTTGCTAGATTCTTGACCCACAAAGTAGCATCCGTGAGTACCAGGGTCCCCGACAGACTCTGTTGTCGGCCCAGACAAGAGCCTTTGGGTTCACTGACCTCAGACTTTGTTCAGGTCCTGGGCAGGTGGCCTTCCCCTGTTACAGAGAGTCAGACCAAACTTGGCAATGCCACTCTTCTTTGTGACTGTTTTAGCCTGTGTTCTGGCCAAGGGGAGCTCAGGGTAAGCTCGCAGTGGGACTTCTGGAGGAGAATTTCCTCTTGAGAAAAAGAAAGGGACCTATGAAGACAAGCTCACCCTTCCCTCCTGCTGTGAGTTTGGCTTCTTGAGGAGACAGGGTCTCAGAGCTGTGGGATCACCTTGAAACCATGTAGAGAAAGCCATGAGAATGGCAGAGAAGGGGCTGGCATTGTGGCATAGTGGGTAAAACCACTGCCTGTGATGCCAGCACATGTGGGTGCTGGTTCATGTCCTGGCTGCTCTGCTCCCAATCCAGCTCCCTGTTAACGTGCTGGGAAAGCAGCAGAGCGCCACTTGGGCCCCTGCCACTCACATGTGAAAACTGGAAGAAGCTTCTGGCTCCTGGCTTTGGTTTGGCTTAGCCCGGGCCGTTGTGGCCATTAGAGGAGTGAACCAGTGGATGGCAGATCTCTCTGTCTCTCCCTCGTCTCTCTATAACTCTGACTTTGAAAATAAATGAATGAATCTGTTTTTTACAAAGAGAGAATGGCAGAGAAGCCAGTGCAGTGCCCCAGTACACGTAACCAGTGCATTTGGGAAACACCATCCTTTCTCTCATCATCTAAACCATTTCAGTTCCTCCACATGTGATGAAAACTTCTTGACACTTAGCATTCCAGAAGCCTGAGTATCACATGGCTGAGACACACTGTTGAAGGAAATCTGGCACACGGAAAATCTGCAATGACCACTACAGTCTCCTCTGGGACACTTGGAGACCACACTTAGGCTTCTACAGTACCCCGTATTCATCTTACTTTGACATGTTGGCTTCTTTCTGTAAACTGAGGTTGACAGATACGCAGTCAATGGGAAAAGATACCTCTCTAGTTTCAGAACAGATCTGAGCTCACTGTTTTCCTCAAAAGAGGTCAGTAGTATTATCTTAATACTCATTTTAGCAGACTGTGTTCGCAGGCATTCTTTTTTTTTTTTTTTTTTTTTTTTTTTACAGGCAGAGTGGACAGGGAGAGAGAGAGACAGAGAGAAAGGTCTTCCTTTTGCCGTTGGTTCACCCTGCAATGGCCGCCGCGGCTGGCGCGCTGCGGCCGGCGCACCGCGCTGATCCGATGGCAGGAGCCAGGTACTTATCCTGGTCTCCCATGGGGTGCAGGGCCCAAGTACTTGGGCCATCTTCCACTGCACTCCCGGGCCACAGCAGAGAGCTGGCCTGGAAGAGGGGCACGGAACAGAATCCGGTGCCCCGACCAGGACTAGAACCTGGTGTGCTGGCACCGCAAGGCGGAGGATTAGCCTAGTGAGCTGCGGCACTGGCCCGTAGGCATTCTTGACAAAGGTTCCTATCATTTCTTTTGTTGAGTTCCGATTTTGTAACGTCTCATTTCTACATCCAAACATTCCTCTATGGTTATGCTTCATGACCAGAATACACAAATTCTACTCAAGATCACAAAATTCTCACTGGGGCAGACACGGATGCCATAGAACTGCAACTTCACTGCAGAGGGCCCACTGGTGGTCACCCAAGGCACCGTGGCAAAACTCAGCTGACCCTCTGCCTCATGACGATGTGGGAGAAGAGACTGAGGGCCTTGATGAAGGTGACACAGTGAGGGGACTGACAGTCTTGCTGGGTGATTATGATAACAATGACTCTAGCTCCCTGATCACCCCTGGATCAAGGGCACAACAAGCACTATGGTAGGTTCTTTAGGAACTATTATCAAAACCCTAGAAAAACATAAGTACTATCATTCCCATATAATAAATACAAAGCAGAGAGAAAGAAAGACCAAGCATTTGCCCAAAAGTAACCAATGCTGACAGCATGTGCAATCATCATTGAGCCATTTCGAGTCTCCTAACACTACCTCAGGCCATTGGGGTGGCATTTCCCAAATGGCTCCTCTGGGTAGGCCAGTGGCTTGAACTGAGATGAAACTAGCAGGTGCAATGGATTTCTAAGACCCTGAACGCCTCCCCAACCTTCTCAACAGTGAGTGCAAATGGGATAATCTGTTCCTAACGGAGGCCCATGTTTTATTCCAAAGAGTTTGAGGTACTTTAAAAGCTCAGAGAAATGACATTAAAAGATAAATTTATTTAGCTGCAAACAGTTTTGAAACCTATACATATGAGTGGACTTTAACAAGTTCATGTAAAATGCATATTACAAACAGTTATAAGTGGATTTCTAAAAATTTTTGTACCAACATACACTTCTCTCTTTCTTTATCTCTCTCTCTCTCTTTAAGATTTATTTATTCATTTGAAAGGCAGAGTAAAAGGAAGGCAGAGACAGAGAGAAAGAGAGAGAGAGAGAGATCTTCCATCTGCTGGTTCACTCCCCAATTGGCTGCAACAGCCAGAGCTGCACCGATCTGAAGTCAGGAGCCAGAAGCCTCTTGTGGGTCTCCCACATGGGTGAGGGGCCCAAGGACTTTGTGGGCCACCTTCTACTGCTTTCCCAGGCCATTAGCAGAGAGCTGGATTGGAAGTAGAGCAGCCAGGACTTGAACCAGCACCAATATGGGATGCTGGCACTGCAGGCGGCGGCTTTACCTGCTATGCCACAATGCCAGCCCCAACACACTTCTCTTTTAATTCCATTTTCCATGAATTTTTGAAAGATCTCACGTATAAGCACAGGCCTCACACCACTGACATCATCTAGTTTGGTAGCATGCTAACAGCAAGGAAGAGGGGCAGTGAGAGAAAGAGGGTGCTGAGTAGAAGAAGAAGGGTTCAGAGACAAGTACGATGCAGAAAATCAGCTCCTTCTGGCCACTTCTGGTAGTCCCCTCCTGGTTACCAACATTCAAGTGCCAGAAAACACACCAAGCACCGAGGTGACCAAGAAGTCTTGACTTAAGTTCATGAGGAGAGTAAGGAGAAGGTTCTCTAAGAGCCAGTGTTGTTTTCAAAGAACCAACACTTTGTTTCTGGATTTTTTTTTTTTTTTTTGACAGGCAGAGTGGACAGTGAGAGAGAGAGAGACAGAGAGAAAGGTCTTCCTTTTACCTTGGTTCACCCCCCCAGTGGCTGCTGCGGCCGGTGCGCTGTGGCCGGCACACCACACTGATCCGAAGCCAGGAGCCAGGTGCCTCCTCCTGGTCTCCCATGTGGGTGCAGGGCCCAAACACTTGGGCCATCCTCCACTGCCCTCCCGGGCCACAGCAGAGAGCTGGACAGGAAGAGGAGCAACCAGGACAGAATCCAGTGCCCTGACTGGGACTAGAACCCGGGGTGCCGGCGCCGCAGGTGGAGGATTAGCCTATTGAGCTGTGGCGCCGGCCTGTTTCTGGATTTTAAACAGAGCTCCCCAAGTTAAGGTAGTATTGTTCTTTTTTCTTTTTCTTTTATTGCAAAGGAAACTTCTCTTTGTAGAGACTCAGGACACCCTCACGGAGAGCTGGACTGGCACATTCAGGCGTTGCAGCGCCAGCCACCCTGGGGAGTTCAGTAGCTCATTCTAGCTCCTACAGCCCATAGAGCTGCCTGACATTTCCCGCTGGGTGACTGTGATGTGTATATAAGACAGGGTGGGGAGTCTCTGTGTTGCAGTAAAGGGAATGTTGCAATGGCCAGTGGTTTGAGTCTGGGCTCCTTTAGATGCACTCAGAGGGCCTGACAGCATGCCTCGACAGAGGACGCAAGACAAATACAGAGTTGGGGTAGCCCATGGGCTGCTGAGCCACACAGCAAGCCCTCCTCTGGGTCTTGTGTGACTTCTGAAGCTGGGAGAAGGTCCAAGTCTGGGCAATGCGAGGGCTTAGGCTAAGGATCTTGCAGCTCAGCCTAGACCTAGAGGTGGAGGAATGAGCTCAGAGTCGCAAGCTGTTCAGGCAGCCTGACAGCCCAACACAGCTGGAGCAGACAGCATCCCAAATGGGCAAAGGTAGGGCGCTGGCAAGGCCCTCCTCTGATCAGATGGATCAACAGCCTCTGAGCTGGCTGGCCCCGGCCCGGGCCCCAGCCCCGGCCCCAGCAGCCCTGCACAGTCCAGATCTCCTGGCACTGCAGCGAAGTGAGTCTTGCCGACAGCTGTCAGCGGCTCAGTCTGTTTGATGCCGCACGAATGGCAATGATTCAGTCATTCCGGGGATGCTTCCAGGGCAGTGTTCGTGGGCAGGGGGAACAAGAGCATCCCCCTGGGGGGCCGGAGGCGGTGGGCGACACTGCCAGCAGGTTGGCTCATCCTCATCTCAACAGCATCAAAAGCCTGCCAGGGTGTTTTTGTTGAAACCTGGCAGTTGAATGGCCCCTGACATTTGACTTGAGACCGTTCAGGTGACCTATTAAGTGAGATGCACTCTTGACGGCTGACCTTACTGGATGTGACGGCAAGCTCACTGCTGTTCTCAATAATAAAAATTCTTCCTGACATTATTTAGGCAGGGAGGGAAATGGCCCCTTTGGTGAAACCCCGTGGACTTTGCCTTAACCTCGCTCCAGAGGGCTGCTGATGCAAAGACTGGAATTTGCCTGCAATCTTTCCCTGGGAAGTAATTAGTTTCCATTTAGAGGGATGACAAATTGATCAGGCAGGAGTCGCACTGAGCTCTGAATTGAAGCTAAACTGTGATGGCTGTGGCCCTGGCAAGTCAGGTTTGTAGGTCTGTCGATGCATTTTACAGTTTCAAAATTCAATCACCCAACAGCAGGAGAGGAAAGACACTGCCCTGAAAAGAGAACCAAAGCCTGCATTTCCTTCTGCAAGTTCATTATCGCCTCGCTAAAGCATGACGGTGGTGTGAAATGGGTTAGACGCACGGATGCCTCTGTTAACGGCCAAAGAAAAAAAAGTCGCACATCATTAGGAATGGAATAAACGATACTGAGGCACAGAGCAGAAATGATTTGATTAGTAATTTCCAGTTTTGAAAAGACCTGGAAAAGTACCAAATGACTATACAGAAGGTGTGATGGAGTTCTTAATTGCTATAACTGCTCTGGGAGACTTGATGATTTGTGACATAGAATACAGCACAGTACGCTAACACTAATAACCGTTAATTAAATGCAGCAATGATATACTCTCAAAATGCACATACAAGTTACCATAATTTCTAGATTAAAAGCTGCACTGTCAGAAGCCAAAGGCAAAGAAAGGTGGAGGGAGCAAGAGACATCTCTCCTGCCTTCGTGAGCAGGCCCCACGCTCTACCCAGGATGGAGCGGCCAGAAGACACTCTGGGAAAAAAAAAAAAAAAAAAAAAAGAGAAGCACACTAAGCTGGAAAATGCGAAATGGTTCCTGAATGGAGCTCGCCTCTGGAGGCAGAGTTATTAATTCTGAAAGGCTCTTGCTGCACCAGACCATCTGGCGGTGTGTGCAGAGTTCGGTGGCGGCGCTTCCGGTCGGATCTGCTCGGCTCCCCCTGTGACATTTCTCACTTGAACTGTTGGGATGCCAGGTCAGAGATGCTGGGGGAAGTGGGGGCAGGAAGAGAGGAACCTGGTGAGATGCTGGGTCTCGGTGGTCTTAGGGGTTCTGCTTTTCCTGCCCAGCTCCTAATGAGGGCGGGGAGGTTAGGAGGGCTGATGGGGGGGGGGGTGGGAGGGTAGCAGTGGTTCACATGAAAGCCTCATTTGAATGGAAGATAAAAGAAGTCAATTAATCTCCCTCCCTTTGGGTGAAGAACGCTTGTGAGCCTGAAGGAAGACAAGATGAAGGAAATGCTGCTACTACTTCCAACTCAATTATCTTGGTAATGGTACAGGGAGAAAGCTGGGATAAACAGTGAAATCCAGAGATAATTCAAATTCTCCATTTTAGGCCATGGCTTCCCTTTCTTCTTTAGGCAGTACTGCGGCCATCAGCTTTTAGGAGACACCAGAGATCTCCCTCTAGAGAGGCCAAGGAGGCGATGCTTTCAAGCTAGGTCTACTGCACACTCACTGGACTACGGAAAGGAGTTAGCAAGGAAAGAACGTCCCAGGGAGCTAAAGCCCACAGGTGGGGGCATCCATGTTTCTAGAAGGACAAGGAGGAGTGTATTTTTAAATGGAAGAAACTGGGAGAGGTTCCACGGAGGAGGTGGAGACGGAAGCGCATCTTCAGTGGACTGTAGGACCTGGGCACGAGGCAAAGGTGGGGAAAGACACCTGGAGGGGGTGGGGAGAGAAGGAAAGGCACAGACAAGTGCCCCCCAACCCCCACCCTGAGTAGGAGATTAAATTGTCAGCAGGAGTCAGGTTGTCCTGGGTGCACACCAGATGCGTGCAAAGAGGAACGGGTGACAGTGCGTGCACAGCCTAGAGCGATGGAGCCCCTTCGCGTCTGTGATGGGAGCGGTGTAACCAGGAGTGGGTTTCAGGACGATGAAACCAGAAGAATCTGCAGCACTCTCTGTTGAGAACTCTTTCCTTTCACATTTGCTCAAAAATTTCTTAGGCAGAGGGTCTTCCCTGATGACTCCCCCCGCCCCTTTACTACTCTTATCCTTTCAACCTGTTTTATGCTTTGTTCTTAGCGTTTATTACTCTGGATGTCCTACTGTGCATTGATTGATTTGCTCACTGCCTGCCCCCTCTTTTTCCATGAGTGATCTCAGTTCTGTTCACTGCTGAATTCCAGAACTTGGCTCTGGACAAGAGGACAGGAGATTTAAAGTCCTATCCAGTGCAGCAGCCTCAGCATCATCTGGGAATGGGTTTGGTAGGGGTTTCACAGGCTGACACCAGACCTACAAAGCAGAAACTTTTGGTGGGGCCTGGCGATCTGTGCTTTAAAAAAAAAAAAAATAGAGTCTTCAGGTGACTCTTTTTATTTATTTATTTTTTATTTTTTGACAGGCAGAGTGGACAGTGAGAGAGAGACAGAGAGAAAGGTCTTCCTTTGCTGTTGGGTCACCCTCCAATGGCCGCCGCAGCTGGCGCGCTGAGGCCGGTGCACCGCGCTGATCTGATGGCAGGAGCCAGGTGCTTCTCCTGGTCTCCCATGGGGTGCAGGGCCCAAGCACTTGGGCCATCCTCCACTGCCTTCCAGGGCCACAGAAGAGAGCTGGCCTGGAAGAGGGGCAACTGGGACAGAATCTGGCGCCCCGACCGGGACTAGAACCCAGCGTGCCGGCGCAGCAAGGTGGAGGATTAGCCTAGTGAGCCGCGGCGCCGGCTTTCAGGTGACTCTGACTGATACACAGGCAAGTCTGAGGACCACTAACTTCGAGGAATATGGAAGAGGAAGACAAGTTAGGAAGTTATAGAAGATCTGCGATAGAAACGGACAGACCGGGAAGGAAAGCACACATAATGTACAGCACTTAGCAAGGGAAGAGCCTGGGGGTGATTTGTTGGTTCCTGGGCTTGGTTAATGGTTGAGTTATTGTGTATGGGAATACAGAAAAATGTCTGGGTAGGGCTGGGAAAGAGAGAGATCAGAGATGATAACTTTAATTATTACTTGACAATAAAGTTCTTCCTTGAGTTTCAAAGGTAGTCTAGAAAAATTCCCAGGTTCTTATCTCAGGCTACTAGTGGTTCCACTTAAAAAATCTGGAAATCCAAGATAGCTGTTTAGACTAGCACTTAAGACCTTGTTTGAGCTGGCGCCACGGCTCACTAGGCTAATCCTCTGCCTGCGGTGCCGGCACACCAGGTTCTAGTCCTGGTCAGGGCGCCGGATTCTGTCCCGGTTGCCCCTCTTCCAGGCCAGCTCTCTGCTGTGGCCTGGGAGTACAGTGGAGGATAGCCCGAGTGCTTGGGCCCTGCACCCCATGGGAGACCAGGAGAAGCACCTGGCTCCTGGCTTCGGATCAGCACGGTGCGCCGGCCGCAGCGGCCATTGGGAGGTGAACCAATGGTAAAAGGAAGACCTTTCTCTCTGTCTCTCTCTCACTGTTCACTCTGCCAGTCAAAAAAAAATTTTAAAAAAATTGTTTGGGACACCCACATTCTGTCTGGAGAAAACTAATTCAGTTTGGCATACTTTTAATTTGGGGTGCCCACATGACATATAGGACAGGGTGCTATCTTGTTGGCTATAGGGTATATGGATCTGGTGCCCAAGGCAGAGGTCTGGCATGGAGACAGAGGAAGTACCGGTGTCCTCCCAAAAGTAGTTGAGAGAACCATGGGTGTGGGTAAAGTCTCCCAGGGAGAGTGAGGATAAAATTTTGGATTATATGGAAGGCAAAGAATCACTGGATATTTGGGAACTGTTATAGAGATAAAATGAAGACAAGGAGAGAATATTACAAAGTCAAGAATAATAGTAATAATACTAATAAAAATAATAATAGAATCAGGAAGGATTTTTTTTAAGATTCATTTATTTATTTATTTGAAAAGTAGAGTTACAGAGAGCCAGAGACACACAGAGAGAGAGAGAGAGAGAGAGAGAGAGAGAGGTCTTCCATCTGCTGGTTCACTCCCCAGATGGCCACACGACCGGAGCTGCACTGATCTAAAGGCAGAAGCCAAGAGGTTCTTTTGGGTGCAGGGGCCCAAGGGCTTGAGCTACCTTCTACTGCTTTCCCAGGCCATAGCAGAGAGCTGGACTCAAACTGGCGCCGACATGGGATGCCAGCACTGCAGGCGGCAGCTTTTTATCTACTACGCCACAGCGCCGGCCCCAGGAAGGGTAGTTGTAATGTTTCAAATGCCCACGGTCGGATGAGTGCAGGTGACATCCTGTTGAACCCAGCAGGTGAAATCACTGCAACTTTAGAAGGGACAGGTCGGTGCAGGCAGAGAAAGCCAGCTGTGATGAAAGGCAAGGCAGGTGAGTGGGGCTAGAAGACAAGACGCTAGAGGGGCCAAGGCCTAGCAGCTGAAGCTGGGTAACTTTCTCAGGTCTCTGTGGAAGGCCTTTAGGCATGGTTATGGGTAAAGAAGGCGACAGAGCTATCAAGAGGGAGGAGAAATGACTGAGAGATGGGGGGGATGTGGAATCAGGGGCGCATAAGCTTGGCACCAGAGTGGGGTGGGGCTTCTATCACTGCAGGGAAGGATTGTCATCAGCATAGTGGGCCAGCCAGGCCAAGCCTAGGTTTCAAAGGAGAATAATATAGAAAGTTGTTTGTAAGAACTCACATCTGATTGAGATAGATTCAAGACACACTCTAGTAAATGGTACAGAGTTATACGGAGTCAAGACCTGAATGTGAAAATGAAATTATGAAGGTAATAAAAGAAAATGTAGAATGATCGCAATGGATTAAGGATACAGAAATATTCCTCTTTTTTTTTTTTGAAGATTTTATTTACTTATTTCAAAGTCAGAGTTATGGAGAGAGAGAGAGAGAGAGAGAGAGAGAGAGAGATGGGTAGGGAAGGAGAGAAAGAGAAAGAGAAAGAGAGAGAGAGAGAGAGAGAGAGAGAGAGATTTTCCATCTGTTGGAAGATCCCCGGATGGCTGCAATGGCTGGAACAGGGCTAGGCTAGGCAGGAGCCATGAGCTTCATCTGGGTCTCCCATGTGGGTAGCAGGGAGTCAAGTCCTTGGGCCATCATCTGTTGCTTTTCCCAATTAGCAAGGAGTTAGATTGGAAGTAGAGCAGTGGGGACATGAACCAGCCCTCAAATGGGTTGTCAGTGTCCCCAGTGGTGGCTTAACCTGTTGTGCTATGATGCTGGCCCAGAGAAAGACTTCCTCAACAAGACCCTCAGACCACTATTTCAAAATGAAGAATCTCAACCCATGTGGATAGCTAATGGACAACAGCACAGAAGGTATTGGAGTGTTTATAAACAGCCAATGACCCACAGTTACAGTATACAGAAAACTGCAAATCCACAAGAGGTCAGAAATTCAGACAAGGGTCAACACATCTCAATACTTAGCTATCACAATGGCAAAAACTAGAAAGGTGGATAATAGCAAGTGTGGGCAACAACATGTGGGAACTAGAATTCTCAAGTGCTTCAGGAATGGCAAAATTCATGACATTTCTCAACAGCTATTTGTAATATTTACTATTAATCTGCAGGCCTAGCTATATTATTCTGAGATGTTACAACAGAGAAGTCATGGCAGAGCTGCACGAATGGACACATGACAAGGGAAATGGTCGTGGTGGTGTTTGTCTCAGGGCCGGCTGAGGGCAACCCCAGTGGTTATCTGTTACTAGGGGAAGGCAAACTATGGGTTGCTGGGCAGCACTCAAAAGCAGTCAACCACACGTGCACCTGGCAGTACAGGCAGATCTTAAACATGCAGAGAGGAGTGACAAGAAAAAGACCCAAGATTTATAGCACAATTCCAGCTATGTGAGCTAAACACACCCGCAGAATAACACTATCTGTTTGACAAGGTTACATATCACTCACATTAGCAGTGTGTCTTGGGGGTGGGGACACAGATCAGAATTACAGGGAAAAACAGGCCAGGAAGACAGTGCGCTCTGAACTGATGAGTCTAATTAACTCAATTATCTGCACTGAAAGCTCCTATTTATACTTATTTGTACAATAATAACAAAAATATTTATGGGAGCCAGCTTCGTGATACAGTGGGGTAAGCTCCTGGCTCCTGGCTTTGAATCGGCCCAGCTCTGGCTGTTGCAGCCATTTGGGGAGTGAACCAGCAGATGAAAAGACCCCTCTATCTCTCTCTCTCTCTGCCTCTCTGTAACTCTGCCTTTCAAATAAATAAAAAATTAATATTAAAAAACAATGCTGGGGTCCAACACTGTGGCATAGTAGGCAAAGCCGCAGCTTGCATACTGGCATCCCATATGGGCGCCAGTTCGAGTCCCAGCTGCTCCACTTCCAATCCAGCTCTCTGCTGTGGCCTGGGAAAATAGTGGAAGATGAATCAGGTCCTTGGGCCCCTGCACCTGTGTGGGAGACCTGAAAGAAGCTCCTGGTCCCTGGCTTCGGATTTGTGCAACTCCAGCCATTGTGGCCAATTGGGGAGTGAACAAGTAGATGGAAGACCTTTCTCTCTCTCTCTCTGACTTTCCTTTTCTCTCTGTGTAACTTTGACTTTCAAATAAACATTAAAAAAAAAAAAAGAATGCTGGAGGCTGGGTGGAGAGCTATGATGCAGTGGGTTGAGCTGCTGTCTGTGGTGCCAGCATCCCATATGGGTGCCAGTTCCAGTCCCGGCTGTTCCACTTCCAATCCAGGTCCCTGCTAATGTGCCTGGGAAAGCAGCAGAAGATATCCCAAGAGTTTGGGTACCTGAACCCATGTGGGAGACTCAGAAGAAGATCCCAGCTCCTGGCTTCAGTCTGGTCCAGCTCTGGCTGTTGCAGCCACCTGGGGAGTGAACCAGCAGATGGAAGACCTCTCTCTGGTATCTCCCTGTCTCTGTCTGTAACTCTGCTTTTCAAATGAAATAAATAAATTTTTTTAAAAAAGAGAATGCTGGAGGCTGGTCAGAGTTTCTGGCTCCTGGCTTTGGCCTGGCCCAGCCCTGGCTGTTGGGGACATTTAGGGTGTGAACTGGAGGGAAGATCACTTGGTCTCTCTGCCTTTCGTATAAAATGAAAAGAAATAAATAAAAAATTAGAATTTTAAGGAGCAGAAAAATGTTAAATTTACAGAGGTTCAGAGTAATCTGAGGCCGGCGCTGTGGCTCAGTAGGCTAATCCTCCGCCTGCGGCGCCGGCACACCGGGTCCTAGTCCCGGTCAGGGTGCTGGATTCTGTCCCGGTTGCCCCTCTTCCAGGCCAGCTCTCTGCTGTGGCCCGGGAGTGCAGTGGAGGATGGCCCAAGTGCTTGGGCCCTGCACCCCATGGGAGACCAGGAGAAGTACCTGGCTCCTGGCTTCGGATCATCGCGGTGCACCAGCCGTAGCAGCCATTGGGGGTAAACCAACGGCAAAGGAAAACCTTTCTCTCTCTCTCTCTCTCTCTCTCTCACTGTCCACTCTGCCTGTCAAAAAAAAAAAAAAAAAAAAAAAAAGAGAGAGAGTAATCTGAGCCAAGGAATTGGCTTGATGAGAGATGCGAAAGCGTTGAGTATGCCTGGAAACATTTCATGGGCTGGTGTGGCTGAAGCCAGGAGAAGGTGGGTCAGGGATTAGACAGGGAGGAATATAAAGCATTACTTCTGGGTGACTTTGAATGCAAGGCCTGGGAGGCGAGGGAGGCTGTGGCCACACCAGCTGCTGTGTGGAAGGGAAGATATGAAACTTGGAGGCTGGCAGATGAGACTAGAAATGAGGACAACGTGGGCCCCGGCAATGGACAAGCGGAGCGTTCGGGGGCCTGCCTGGCGGACTCCAGCAAAATTCCGAGGTAGCAGAGCTGCAGCCCACATCAGAGGTTAGTGATGACTTGCTCCCAAAACAAACTGTCATTGTGACCGGCAGAAAAGTGTTTCACTGTTCCAGGCCCACACGCCTAGCCAAGGGGACCAAGCCTTCTTTCAGTTTCCACCCACAAGCAGCCCTGGTGTCAATGAAGGCCCCTGTGTCTCAGTTGGTCCATCCCTTACACACACACACACACACACCCCACCCCTGTTGGTTCTGTACTAATCAAGAGACACAGAGTTTTACTCTAGTGTGTCATGCAATTTCTGTGCACATTTCTAATTCCTACTAGCTTAGCATGCCAGACTCCTTACCTAATGCAGATTTTTATATATTTTTTTCCTTTGAGCTTATCTGTCAGAAGTTGGTTCAACTTATTCTAAATGAGTCGAATGTCAGGGCTCTGATGTCCTCCCTAGAGAGAAGTTTAAATGGTAGGAAAAATTTCCTATTTCATCCTAGCCTGTCCGCCTACCATCTGGGCCACCATCAACCTTTTCTTTTTTCTTATGAGCACCATGAAAAATGTCTTAAAGTGTATTTTCTAAGGAGAGGAGTGTCATAAGACGCATACACCCATGTACTACATATACCCCAAGCCTCCCCCAGAGAGAGACCCTCCCGCCACCAAAACCCGCCCCATGGGGTTAAATCTGCTCAGAGTTAAGAGTGTAAACATTCTTTTTTCTTTTCTGCCTGACAGTCTAATCCCTTGGAAACACTCAGCCGTCATTACAGCAAAGGACATACCATAATATTTCCAAATTTTCCTCTAAAACGCAAGGAGCCTCATCAGAAGCAAGGCAGAAACTCTGAAACCTCTGCCAGATGTGACCGCACGAACGCCACGAGAACCGGCCTCGTGGTCCCACTGCCATGGAATGGTTTTGGTTTCCAGTAGAGAAACCGAGGTGGGGCTGGCATTATGGTGTAGCGGGAAAAGCCGCCGCCTGTGGCACCGGCATCCCATAAGGGCGCTGGTTTGAGTTCTGGCTGCTCCACTTCAGATCCAGCTCTCTGCTATGGCCTAGGAAAGCAGAAGACGATGGCCCAAATCCTTGGGCCCCTGCACTGGTGTGGGAAACTCCTGGCTCCTGGCTTCGGATTGGCGCAGCTGTGGCCATTACACCAATCGGTGAGTGAACCAGCAGATGGAACACCTCTCTGTCTCTCTCTCTGTCTCTCCTTCTCTCTCTGTGCAACTCTTTCAAATAAATAAGCCTTAAAAAAAAAAAAAGAAAGAAACTGAGGCAAGGAAATATAGGGAGGCTGAGACTGACCACATGTCCTGTCTACTCGAGCCACCTGGCATGGCTGGTTCCCTTCTGTGAGCTCTGGTCTTAGAGGGCTAGGAGAAAAGCTTTCGAATGTCCTGGGGTCAGCTCATTTGCTCCAAACTCCACAGCAACGACCTAGCCCCTCCCTGGTGCTGGGAAAATGATATTTCAGTTGGTTTCACCTGAATAACAGCTCTCCGCATTTTCTTCCCTCGAGTGAAAGGGCTACAAAAGAAGCAAGAATTTTGGTGTGGCGGTGGCGGCCATGGCTGCGGCGGCGGCGGCGGGGAGAGGCATGAAAAATTATACTTTGACATATATTATGCGCTTAATCTTTTGTGGCAACTTTTTTACATTTGTAAGAGTTATGGATTTTAAAAGTCAGGGCTAAGATGGCTTAATGAGCATTCACCCCCCTGGAAGAAGGAGTAGGGCTGATGTGTGTGAGTCAGCTGTTAGCTTTATTGCCTCTCTTCTGTACTAAAAGTGACAAGTTGAACACATTATAGAGAGCTCAGATGTGTTATGCAGATGAAGCCTGCAGCAGTATCTGCCTGCTCTGTATTATTTATGATGTCTATATAATACAATGGACTGAGATTTAAGCCATTGTGATGCAGTTTGTTTTCCAGGGTGCTAAAGTACAGCACATTTTACAGAGAACTGCATCTCTGTTACATATTAATCAAATCCATCTTACATGCAGCTCTTACACTGTAAACTAAAGGGAAAAAAAGATTAAAGCGCTTGGCTTTTCCTCAGCTGTCAAGGACTGGCAATAAAATAATAATAAGGGCTTCTAAATAATGTGTGTGTGACAGGCCTGAGCTCGCTCGCACAGTCCTTTATGGAGGTTAACTACAAAATAAGTTCCAGTGAGTGATCGGGAACAGGCATGTGTGTAATACTGTAATGCCAACGACGGCATAATTCTTGAAAAGTTCATTTGCAGAAAATCCTCTGACTTGATGAGGCAAAGTTTGGCCTCCTGAATCATTCTGCCACGGGGTGCGCCATGTGCAGAGTTGTTCTGAAGTTTACGGGCCTCGCACTTTTGAACTTGCTTCAGCTGCAGTCCATTAAAAATGGAAAGCTCCAGTCCCTGGTACCCAAGCTGGGCTCTGGTGTGCGGGAAGTCATGGGAAAGCGGTTTTATGATGGGACACATACAAAGGCTACAGAGTTATGTGGCTTGGGTAGCACTGGGGTTGGGGGGGGGGGGGACTATGATTCTTCTTTTTTTTTTTTTTTTTTTTGCATAAAAGTGATCACTACAGCTCACTGCTGCTGTGGGTTTGGGAGGAAGACGGAGAATCTGGGCGCTGGTGGAAGCCTGGGTCTCCACGGCTTCTCCCCGACAGCCCTCACCCTGGAAAGCACCACCAGGGCCCTGGGGCTTGTATTTGCAACGTGAAGGGTTACAAGTGGTGCCGCACCTTCTCATCCCTCCCCTTCGGACTGGAAAATGCCTGCATGCCAACCTGGGCCTGGCTCACTTCTCAGCTCAAGGTAATTTCTAAAGAAAAGAGGGCAGGGAAATTGTACTTGGAAGCACTCACTCAGTCTGCCAGGGAGTTAGTTAACAAAGAGCCTGAATTTGCTCCTTTGTGGTAATCACTGGATACAACACAATGGTTCCACAATCTGCCTATCCACCCAAAAGCTCAAAGTACAAAATTTACATTATTATCCCCTTGCCCACCATCTGTATAAATCAACTTCCCCAAAACCCCTGCTTACAGAAATCACTTAGCCTACGGTCTGCTTTTCTTATTCTAATGTGGGAAGAACAAGGCTGACCTCTTCCTACCTCCTAAGATCTCACAGCAAGAGCTTCTGGGATTATGGGTAATATTATATCCTTCCAGTTTCTGAAATTCTTCAACTTTTCTAAAATGAACACCTGCTAATCAAATTATTAAAATGGCAGTGCATGCTATTTTTAATACACTTCATTCAATTCATAAATCTAGTAAGCACTTATTGAGTATTCTTGGTTTGTCAAAGCTCAGTGTCACTACACTTAGATCTTATTTATTCTTCTTCTTTAGATCTTATTGTAATTCTGAATTTCCAGGACCTATTCTGAGATGCGAAGGTAGCAGCCCATCTGCAGTGGACAGTGGATTTTCAACTCTGCACGCTACAAACATCTGGGGAGCTTATTTATTTATTTATTTATTTACATATTTTTTTTACAGGCAGAGTGGACAGTGAGAGAGAGAGAGAGACAGAGAGAAAGGTCTTCCTTTGCCGTTGGTTCACCCTTCAATGCCCGCCGCGGCCGGCGCACTGCGGCCGGTGCACCGCGCCGATCCGAAGGCAGGAGCCAG
The DNA here is from genome assembly GCF_964237555.1 of Oryctolagus cuniculus. Lineage (NCBI taxonomy): Eukaryota > Metazoa > Chordata > Mammalia > Lagomorpha > Leporidae > Oryctolagus > Oryctolagus cuniculus. The sequence goes on from NC_091450.1 coordinate 46,839,130, forward strand.
GTGCTTCTCCTGGTTTCCCATGGGGTGCAGGGCCCAAGCACTCAGGCCATCCTCCACTGCACTCCCGGGCCACAGCAGAGAGCTGGCCTGGAAGAGGGGCAACCGGGACAGAATCCGGTGTGCCGGCGCCGCTAGGTGGAGGATTAGCCTAGTGAGCTGCGGCAGCGGCCCTCTGGGGAGCTTTTAAAGACACATCCATTGCCAAGCCCCATTCTAGGCCAATGGATTCAGCATCTCAGTATTTCTGAAAGCTCACAAGTGATGGCAAAGCCAGGTTGAGAGGAGGCAAAAGGCAAAATGGTTAAGGTCATGGACTCCCAAGGAAACCTCAAGGCCAGCACGGAATCAGTCTGCAAGGAGGAGCTACAGGTCCAACTTCAAGGCCAGGGCGGAATCAGTCTGCAAGGAGGAGCTACAGGTCCAACCTCAAGGCCAGCGCGGAATCAGTCTGCAAGGAGCTACAGGTCCTGCTCTGTCATGTTCTTTCAATGCTGCGCCTTGGTTTTGTTTTGTGTACACTGGGGTGGTAAGACGACCAATGTGACATAATGCATTGGGGTCACATCTGGAAGACGGTAGAGGTTCAGTCAAGAAAACATGCCATCTCGGGTATGACACACCGTAGGTTAACAAAGCGCTTTTGTCGGTGTCAGTTTGACTTTACCCTCCCAAAAACATGCACATCATGAAAGAGCAAACCTCCAAAAGTTGGCAGAAAAACAGAATTAAATGATGTTCCTTTTGGCGCAAAAGATTTTAAATGCATAAAAGCTCTTTCATAGTATGTATTTCTATGAATTTTTTGAAGACACATGCTTTTTATTTATTGATTTATTTGAAATGTGGACACACAGGAAGACATAGAGACAGAGATCTTCCATCACTACTTTGTTCCCTTAAGGCCTGCAGCAGCTGAGTCTGGACCAGGCTGAAGCCAGAAGCCTGAAACTCAACCTGGATTTGGGTGGCAGGGACCCAAATATTTGACGTATCACCTGCTGCCTCCCAGGGTGTGCGTAGCAAGCAGCCAGCATCGGGAGCGGAGCTGGGGCTCAAATGCAGGCAGCGGTCCCAAGTGGTGTCTAGTCACCGCACCAAAGACCTGCCCTTCCACGAACTTTCTATTTCCTCTTGATAAATAAGGACAGTGGCTCAGAGGACTTCCTAAATGCCCAGACAATGGAACAGGAGTACTTGTACCCAGGTCTCCTGATAATCTGCGGTGGCCTCGCCACCCTGGCTTCCAGAATTAACCACTTCGTCATAATGGTGGCCAACCTCAAGTCATGGCTCAGAGCACTGGTTCTCAAAGTGCATCAACATCAACTGGAGGCTGCTTCAAACCTGGGGCCCCCACCTCAGAGCTTCTGACTTAGTAGGTCTTGGTGGATCCTAAGAAACTGCATTTTTAACAAGTTCCCAAGTGACACCGGGGCTGTGGGGGAGGGCTCGCTTTCAAAGACCGCCTTTCACTACCTGTGAAAGTAGAGGACGATGCCATCTCACAGCCCGCCTGGGCCACCTCTTTCTGATGGAGCCTCATCCACCCCTCTCCACAATGGTCCTGTCCACTAGTCTGGGCCATCTGTCACTGGTCTCTTCTTTCAGCGTCGGAGTCTGGAGACCTGCTGGGGACCTTAGAGACCCAGTTGTCCTTGGCCAAATCATCCCTGCCCCCAGGGTGGTGCAGATTTCCTGGCTTGATCCCTAGAGGGAACAGCCCAACCTGATTCCAGTCCAGAGGCAAACACACCAATGGGGGGGGGGGGGGCAGCACAGCCAGGACTTCCCTGCTCCTGGGATGCCATTTCCAGGCTAATCGGTGGACAAGAGCTTAAGTGCTCTGCACTTCACCTTCTAACCACCCGGCACATCCTCAACTACTCTTCCAAAGTCTCCCACAGGGACCATCTTGGGGCCAGAGTCATCTAAGAGCACAGCCAGGTCTGCCTCACAGACACCCTTTCCCTGTACTGAAGGCCTCAGGCCAGGCCACCCCAGGAAAGACCCAGCTAAGAGCTCAAGGCCCATTCCATGTCCCTCCTTGGGTACGCTTCGCTCAAGCGTGCTCACGGAGATTTAAAGCGCCAGCCTTGGGACCTGCAGACAAATGCCCTTGCAGGCCCCACTCAGACTGGGGGGAGGGGCTCATCTTTCACTGTGGCCCTGAGGATCTGTGCACTGAGGAGCCATCTAACACACAGCAGCTGCTTTATAAAAGCATTTCCTCCCCATGTTTCATCTTGCGAAAACTTCAAACTTATAGAAAAAGAGAAAGAATACAAGGCCACTTCAAAATGCTCATGGGAAATGGAATTAAAAGAGAAGTGGGGCCGGTGCCGTGGCTCACTAGGCTAATCCTCCACCTAGTGGCGCCGCAACACCGGGTTCTAGTCCCGGTCGGGGCGCCAGATTCTGTCCCAGTTGCCCCTCTTCCAGGCCAGCTCTCTGCTGTGGCCCGGGAATGCAGTGGAGGATGGCCCAAGTCCTTGGGCCCTGCACCCCATGGGAGACCAGGAGAAGTACCTGGCTCCTGGCTTCGGATCAGCGTGGTGCGCCGGCAGCAGTGCGCCAGCCGCGGCAGCCATTGGAGGGTGAACCAACGGCAAAGGAAGACCTTTCTCTTTTTTTTTTTTTTTTGACAGGCAGAGTGGACAGTGAGAGAGAGAGACAGGGAGAGAAAGGTCTTCCTTTGCCGTTGGTTCACCCTCCAATGGCCGCCGCTGCAGCCGGCGCACCGCGCTGATCCTGGCAGGAGCCAGGAGCCAGGTGCTTTTCCTGGTCTCCCATGGGGTGCAGGGCCCAAGCACCTGGGCCATCCTCCACTGCACTCCCTGGCCATAGCAGAGAGCTGGCCTGGAAGAGGGGCAACCGGGACAGAATCCGGCGCCCCAACCGGGACTAGAACCCGGTGTGCCGGCGCCGCAAGGTGGAGGATTAGCCTATTGAGCCACGGCGCCGGCTAGGAAGACCTTTCTCTCTGTCTCTCTCTCTCACTGTCCACTCTGCCTGTCAAAAAAAAAAAAAAAAAAAAAAAAAAATAAGAGAAGTGCTTGGGGCAGGTGTTAAGCCTAGCATTAGGGGTCGGCACTGTGGCGCACTAGGTTAATCCTCTGCCTGCGGTGCCGGCATCCCATATGGGTGCTGGTTCTAGTCCCGGCTGCTCCACTTCTGATCCAGCTCTCTGCTGTGGCCCAGGAAGGCAGTGGAAGATGGCCCAAGCGCTTGGGCCCCTGCACCCGTGTGGGAGACCTGGAGGCAGCTCCTGGTTCCTGGCTTTGGATCAGCTCAGCTCCGGCCATTGCAGGCAATTGGGGAGTGAACCAGTGGATGGAAGATCTTTCTTTCTCTCTCTCTCCCTCTCACTGTCTGTAGCTCTACCTCTCAAATAAATAAATAAATAAAAATCTTAAAAAAAAAACAAACCCACAAAACAGATGTCTGCTTAGAGCCCGATGTCCACCCAGAGTGTCTGGGTTCCAGAACCAGCTCTGGCTCCTAATTGCTGCTTTTTGCTAATGCAGACCCTGGGAGGCAGTGGTGATGGCTTCAGTTATCGGGTTCCTGTAACCCACATGGGAGACCTGGATTGAGGTCCTGACTCCTGGCTCTGGCCCCTGCCTAACCCTACCTGTTGTGGGCATTTGGGGAGTGAACGAGCAGATGGGGGCTCTTTCTCCCTGTCTCTATTTCTGTCTCTCTGCCTCTCAAATAAATAATAGGATTTTAAAAGGGAAGTTTATTTTAGCGCAAAAACCTTTTGTAATCATGAATATAAGTACTCTTCAAAAAGTTCATGATCATGCATATTATGTAAAAAAAACATGCAGGGATTTCAAAATGTTTCTGCACCCAGATAAACTCATCTTTTAATTCCACAAGCTTTTTTTGGTCCCCTTGCATAGTAGACTATACATGTATAGTATAGTATACATATGTTCTATACATATGTGTATATTATATATATGGAACCCATCACCCTTCCTCTAGAGTAAAAATTGCTAACATTTACCCACATTTGCTGTGTGTGTCTGTGTATTTCTTTTGGCTCATTCATTTTAAATCTAAGACAAGTATGTATTTCCTAGAACAAGGACATGACTCATACCTAGAAAATTCAAGAGATACATCAGCTAACATACAGTCTACGGTCAAATTTCCCTAGCTGTCTTCAAACTATCCTTTATAATAATTAACTTTTTAAAATTTCAGACCTAGAGCCCCATCAAGGACCAGGCATTGAATTTGTTCCCATATCCCTTTAGCTGCCTTGAGCTCAATAAATTTTTGATGAACGAATCGATGGATGACTGGACTATGTTCTAGAGGAACCCACTAGAATTGCCTGTTCCCCAAGTCCAGGGGAGGAGTCGGTGGGCCCCTCATTCCGGTTTGATTTTACCTCCCTCTCTTCTACATGAGGTTCCTCTGGCACCTTCACACGGTGTGAGTTTCACTGCCCTTGAGAAGGTCCCCCAACAGTCATTTTCTTGCCAGCTACCCCATGGAGGATGGACACTGCCCTGTGCAAATTTCCAGTATCCCCCAGGCCTGGCTTTTCCTTGTCAAGGCATAGGGTTCTCCTTACATCTCCTGGGTCACACTTTTTTTCCCCCCCTACAAACAGAGAGGGCCAGAAGTGTGACCTGGTGGGAGGAAATATGAAAGGGTCAGCTTGTAAATTACCCATGGGGCAGGGGCATTGGTTGCTTGAAGGGGGGAGTGGAATTTCAGGTCACTGATGGTGCTGTGTGTCTCTGGCAGCCTAAATAAGTCTGCTTGCTCTGTACAAGCCAACTGTGGCTATTATGATTCCATTAATGGCATTGAGCCGTGGGATACTCAAAAACACAGGAAAACTGTGCTCAGGGAGATGGCAGGAGGAAGAGCCCAAGAGAGACATTAAAAGGCAATAGGATTGAGAAAGTACTCTTAGGAGGGAGGAGGGGAATGGAGGGGAATGAAAGGCGGGAGAAGTGGGAGCCAGGAGTGAAAACAAGCTAAAGCAGGGGCGAGGACAGGAGGGAGTTAGACCCTAAGATTAACAGGGCCTCCCGGGGCAGGGGGGGGGGGCACATACACACCCTAGACAGCAGTCCCAGGACAAGGTGGGGAAGAGGGCAAGGCAGGGTCTGCAGAGACCACAGAACAAGGTAAGAAAACCAGAAAGTCCACCCTCCACGGGGCAGGGAAAGGAGCAGGAGTGGTTAGAGACGGGGAGGACCTCAAGTGCCTGGCTGCTCTTCTCTGGGGCCTCCTTCCTGCCCTCACCTCAGGCGGGGGAGAGGGGGGCTCTGCACTCCGCTTCACCACTGCTCTCCAGTACAGCAGTCTGAATCAACTCCTTCGCACCCCCACCTCTGCCCCCTCCCAGGATCACTGGAGCCTGCCCTTGGTTACAACCTCCATTGTGGATACTGACCATCTAATTTCCTAGGCCCCTAGGGGCTTTAAATCCAGCCCCCTCTGACCTGCCAGCAGGAGAGGTGACCTCACATTTGTCCTGCTTATCACTGGTAATAACCATTAGGGACAATGGCAGGCGCTCACACCTGCTGCCCACTATGATGGCAGATCGAGTCTCTGCAGGGGGCCCGGGATGCAAATCTCCCCCGTCCTTTTTATTACTGTCTTGCTCACAGCCCATCTCCCCCATGGTCACACCACTGAACCAAGGCATGAGGAGAACTAAGCCAGACTGGCGCTGAGCAGGTTAGCAAGTGCCGGGCCAGGGCGGACAGGACGCTGTCAGCACAGCAGGACGCTTTGCTGTGGCCCAGCCACACGTGCGCAGGTTCAAGTTGACGGTGCCGACCACATTCTCTGCACAACCATTTGTGTGCACGGAGTGGCTTTCCGCAGCTCGGGTATTTATTTTTCCTAGCTGCCTTTGCCTCTGCAATGGTGCACAGGACATCAGGAACAGAACCTGGGGACCTCAGGCCCGATGCCGCCCTGTGTTCTCCATCCAGCGTTCCAGGCTTGCGACCACCCCTTCCCCAGGGGTTTAGAAACCTCTGTCGGACCCTGCATTCCCCAATCCAAACACCCTCTAAAAGGAGACCCTCCCCCACCGCAGCCCCAGCGCCAGCCCCAGCCCCAGGCCAGCGTGCCCGGTGCGCACACGGCCACGCAGATGCGCGCATGTGCGCAGGCTCCCGGCCCCCGGAGTCGCCAACCCCTGCCCTTGCATCCTTTCCGAGGCAAGCCAACAGCCCGCGCAGCCAGCAGCAAACCGGGCCCCAGCCCTGTTGTAAAGTATTAACTCATACTGAACACAGTTTGTCTCCGAGGACCCTCTTGGCCCCTTCGTCATCCTGTGCTGACATTTTAATCGTGCTTTTGTGGGAGCTGGCTGGCAGTTTGTCATCAGGAATGGCGCGGCGAGGGGCCAGAGCGGGTTGCTGGCTGCGGCTGCTGCTGAGGGAAGCAGCCCATTCTGACAGACTGAGCAATAATCTGAACTTACTGCGCCGAGCCTGTGGGACACCAGCCGGGCCGCTTTATCTTCTTCATTAAAGTGCGCTCAAAAAAAAAATCCATTTTCCTTTAAAGTCTCAGGAACAGATGGAGTAAAATTAATTGCGCCATTAAGTCCCGATAGACAATACCGGAGTGGTTTTCTTTCAACTGTGCATGTGTGTTACAAAGTGCTCTTCGTAAAAGGCAATTACTGCAACATTTGCCATAAAATAAAGGTTGCTTTAATGGGCAATAAACACAGGCTTCAAATTTTGTATGAAATGGGTCTCCAAAGGGCGCTGTTAGAGGCAGCTCAAAGGCACGACTGACTGTAGCATTTCTGCTCCGGCTCCAGCTCAGCCAGTTCCGAGAACAATGATCCCCACCCTTGGATAGATTCTGATAGAATTATGTATGTGATGTGCCCTCGCTGCACGGGCTTCTCTAGCGAGATTTTTCTGGTCAGCAACCAGCAGGCAGGCAGGGAAGAGACAAGAAAGGGACTATGTGAGTGTGGGCACCAGGACGCAGGCGATGGCCAAGTTCACTGGGTGTCGTGGGGGTGGGGCCGGCTGCCTGAGAGGGAGCCTGGCTCCTGGGGGCCTGGGAATACCATTTACTGGTCTTCTCTCTCGGGGCTCTGCCGAGGATCTCTCGTTGCTGCTACCAGGCAGCCGGGCTCAGGGAGAAATCTATATTTATGTATGTTTAGAGCCATTTAGGACGGAGATCTGGTAAAAGGAGAGAACAGGATGCGCTTTACATCAGAGACAAGCGTGATCACGGCCTGGCAGGAGATGGATGCCCGGCCTTCCTGCAAGAGTGGGGCTTTGCGCTCCCTGAGGACGGCGCCCCACACTGCCCATGGGCAAGACAGAGCCCGGCTGCCTCCTGATCACCCAGGCGCAGGAAGCGGTCTGCTCTGAGCACCCTGCCCCCTTCCCTTGAAAACCCCACGTATAAATCTAACCTGTTCACGATCCAAGTGGCTCAGACGTGCCTGCATGGGAGTAGGAATGCAAAAGAGGCCAGGAATTCATTTCAATCCACTATATTTCTACATCTCAGTAATTACAAAGTTAGCATGACATATAAATGATCCATTAATTGAAATATGGACTACACCAACTCCAATATTTATGGTATAAATCCATATTTCATTAAACAAATCCAATAAGCAAATATATCAAGGAGAACACGAGAGCATTTTTATTTAAGCATGAGATCAGGAGCTGAAGGGGCCATTTTCTGCACCAGACATGAGTACAGACCTATGGTTTGAAAAAGGAAGCTTTAACAGATTTAGAATTAGGTGGAACTGATAAACAGAGAAGCTGATGCTAAAGAAAATCAACTTCAGGTAAATCCGGGGTCAGCTCCTAGGGTCAGGGGCACCAGTGGCTACCACCTGCCATGATCCGAGAGACACTGGCCTCTATGCAGAGGGAGGGGGCCAGGGTGTGGGTTTGGGTACTGGGGTTTGCTCTGGCCAGAGCAGGGCAGACTTTTTTTTTTTTTTTTTTTTTTTTTTTTTTTTTTTGCAGTGTTTTAACTAGGGGGGTTCGTTAGCACAGAGCCAGCCATGCTGCCACCTGAGCTCTGCCGGCCTCAGGGAGCGCCTGTCCCAAAGGGGCATGTGCAGAGCGGTGATGCTGGGGACACAGCAGGGCTGACTGTCTTATGAGAGAAGTGACCTGGCCAGCGGAACCTCAGCAGGCTCTTAGATCCCCCTGGAAACATCACTGCCCCCAGGACCTGCTACCCCTTCTGTGTTACCCCACCTGCCCTCTACTCACTGCTTAATAAGGAACCTGGGGACAGTACGCAGGGGCCTCCTTCTTTAGTGTCTTCTGTCCCACCTTGAATGTCCTACCTCCCTGTCCCTATTGCTTCCTCCTTTTTTAGATTTATTTTTATTGTACTTGAGAAGTATAATTACAGACACAGAGAGGGAGAGACAGAGGGAGAGGTTCTCTCCTCAAATAGCTGCAAAGGCTGGAGCTGTGCCAATCCCAAGCCAGGAGCCAGGACCCCCCTATGAGTCCCCCATGTGGGTACAGGGGCCTAAGCACTTGGGCCATCCTCCACTGCATTCCCAGGCCATAGCAGGGAGCTGGGTCAGAAATGGAACATCCGGGACTTGAAGTGGTGCCCAATGGGATGCTGGTGCTGCAGGTGGATGCTTTACTATGCTAAAATGTGGGCCCCTATCTTTCTTTCTTTTTTTTGTCTTTGACAGATGAGTTAGACAGTGAGAGAGCGACAGAGACAGAGAGAAAGGTCTTCCTTCCGCTGGTTCACTACCCAAATGGCCACCACGGCCAGAGCTACGTCAATCCGAAGCCAGGAGCCAAGTGCTTCCTCCTGGTCTCTCATGCGGGTACAGGGGCCCAAGCACTTGGGCCATCCTCCACTGCTTTCTCGGGCCACAGCAGAGAGCTGGACTGGAAGAGGAGCAACCGGGACTAGAACCCGGTGCTCATATGGGATGCCAGCACCGCAGGTGGAGGATTAACCAAGTGAGCCACGGCGCCAGCTCCAGCCCCTGTCTTTTTTTTTTTTTTTTTAATATTTATTTATTTGAAAGTCGAGAGAGAGAAAGAGAGAGATATATATCTTAAATCTGCTGGTTCTCTCCCCAGATGGCAGCAACGGCCAGGGCTGAGCCAGACCAAAACTAGGAGCCAGTAGTTTCACCAGGGTCTCCCATGTGAGTACAGGGCTCCAAACACTCGGGTCATCTTTTGCTGCTTTTCCCAGGCCATGAGCAAGGAGCTGGGTTGGAAGTGGAGCAGCCAGGACATGAACCAGCACCCATATAGGGTGCCAGTGTTGCTGACGGCGGCTTTACCCACTATGCCACAGCGCCGGCTCTGCCTATTGTTGTCTTAATTCAACACCAACATCAGACCTGCATGTGACAGCATCCTAACTGGTCTCCCTGCCCCAGCCTTGACTCCTCTGACTGCTGCTCAAGATTACTGAGTCTTCATATATTATTTTTCACCCAGGAAAGTTCTGGATTTTTTTTTTTTTTTTTTTTTTTTGCTGAGCATGTGTGTGCATGTGTGAGAGAGATGACTACCAATAGCATAACTTCTGGCTCTTAAAGTCCTCCAGGCCTGATGATCAAGAATGGCCCTAGTGAAAACACATGCTTTGCTTTAGCAACTGCAAAGGCCCTGGAGCTTCACCTGAGGCTCACCTATTTTGGGACCCCCCCACCCCCACCTTTTAAGGGAAAGGATATAAAATACAAAAGTATTATACAAATTTGTCATCAATATATTTTTGCAAATTTAAACAACAGCAAAAAAACAAGCAAACCCCACACGTGACCACAGGAAGACATTGCTGGAGGCCTTGTCAGGCCAGGGAGGGGTCCTGCAGCTTAGGCTGGTAGAGCTCCATGGTGGGTTGGCCCTACCACAGCATGCTAGCCAGCTGCTAGTGCTCTGGTCTCTGCCCGTGCTCCCGGCTCCCCTGGGCACTGCTCCAGCCGACCACCAATGCGTGGCTTCACCAATCCCTGTCTGAGCTCCAGCCACAACCACCATCTTCAGTGAGATCAGCAAGCCACCTTTCACACACCCTTATCTGTGCACTTGCACTTCTACCAGCCAGCCAGGCCAAGGAGGGGCAAAGAGCGTCCAGCGGCCATGCATCTTTCAGAATCCAGGTCCAACATTATCTCCAAGAAGCCTCTCGTTGACATTCTTTCTTTGACCACTTTTATCCCAGCCTTGATCACGCAATGCAGAAATTAACTGCTGTTTCCTCCACTGAGTGCGAAGCAGATGCCCAACACGGATCGATGGGATGAATCAGCAAATCTCAGATCAAAGCATACTTTTCCACTGCCATGTGGGATCCCTACTATGGCTGCACTCCCAACTGGGAATGGGATGTGGAGGACACAACCTGGAGCCGGTCTTAAGACTACAAAATTCCAACTCTGCTGCCTCTGAAGCAGGGTAGTTACCAAAGAGAGTAAATGATGACTGAATTTCAGCAGGGATGGGTATTCATGAATGCCTGAAGACTGGGCTGGTGGTTCTTAACTGTATCAGCTCATTAAAAACAACTGAGGAATTAAAAACACGTATTTCAGGGGCAGGTGTGTGGTGCAGCGGTTAAGTCAACAGTTGGGACGCCCAAGCCCACATCGGAGGGCCTGGTTTCAAGTTCTGACTATTCTTCCAGGTTCCTGCAAACGCATACCCTGAGAGGCAGCAGACCGTGGCTCAAGTACCTGGGTTCCTGTCGCTCACAGAGGAGACCGAGATGGAGTTCTGGGCTCCTGGTTTCAGTCTGGCCCAGCTCTGGCTATTGCAGACATTTGGCAAGTAAACCAGAAGATGGAAGATCTTTCTCTCTCTCTGCCTTTCAAATAAAGTGGAAAATACACACACACACACACACACACACACAGATACGTTTTGTTGCCTGGTATGTAGCCCTGGAGATGACTTTTTTCTATGGTGAGATTCAATCCTATCAGTATCTTTTTTTTTTTTTTTTTTTTTTTGACAGGCAGAGTGGACAGTGAGAGAGAGAGAGAGAGAGAGACAGAGAGAAAGGTCTTCTTTTGCCATTGGTTCACCCTCCAATGGCCTCCGCGGCTGGCGCGCTGCGGCCAGCACCGCGCTGATCCGATAGCAGGAGCCAGGTGCTTCTCCTGGTCTCCCATGGGGTGCAGGGCCCAAGGACTTGGGCCATCCTCCACTGCACTCCCAGGCCACAGCAGAGAGCTGGCCTGGAAGAGGGGCAACCGGGACAGAATCCGGCGCCCCGACCGGGACTAGAACCTGGTGTGCTGGCGCCGCAGGCGGAGGATTAGCCTAGTGAGCCACGGCGCCGGCCACCTATCAGTATCTTAAAAGCTCTTCAGATGATTCTAGAGTTGGAAAACAGTGTCTTAGTCCCACATTATTCTTAAACCACCACTTGAGATATCTTTGTTCGCAATTGGATATGGTCACAGTTACCCATCTATCGGTAGCCACAGCTGCACATGTTCTGTCATTCAGCACATCATTTACCCCAGATGAATGAGCACCCATGTGAAATGTTCGTATAGAAACACAGGAAGGCCCAGCACTTTCCCGCCTTCTCAATGGCTTGGTCAATAGCGCTTCTAGATATACAAAGACATGAGACTTAGCCCTTAGCCTCTAGGAGCCTATAATACACTAGGTCAAATTACAAGGTAAGTTGATAGTAAAAAATATTCACGAGGCTGTAGCCAATCAAAGGTCATGGGCGTGCTGGTGATAAATTGTTTTGAGTAATGCTGTCCCTCTATGGCTAAGCTGTGATTGGCAGGTGTTGGGTAAATCCCAAGCTCTTGAACACATGGAGGAAACAGTTAACTCCAACAGCTATAAGGCAAGAAATAACTCTAAAGTCAAATGGGATAGTCCCTCATTCCCTCTATTTATTGCAATAAACACATATCCAGCACTGGCTGCACACACTGCACAATGGTGGGTTCCAGATACACAGGGCTGTAGAAGACAGAGATGACCCCCTGGTCTGATGGGACAGGGTGTGAAAGAACCTCTGATTCCTTGGGCCCTGATGTCCTTGTTTGCTGCTGTGATCAGCGTCATAAAGGGAAAGTCCAGGGTCTGGGGATGTGCAGGAGGACTGTAAATCAACAACCGCAGAGAGCCCCTAAGACACAGGAGGTAATGTGCTCAACCTCAGTAGCGAGCCAAGCTGCTGGCAGCCAGGAGGAGGGCAGGAGCAGCTTTGAAAGGAAGCTGGTTAGCCGAGGAGAGCTCAGGCGTCACCTCTCTTCCTGGCAGAGAAATAACCTGTGGGGACTTACCCAGTGCCATGCACAGATGGGGTTTAATGAATGTGGTGATGATAATGATGACAATTATTCAAATTCTTCCCTATCTCCTCGCCCCAGGGAGGTCAGTGCTGTCTTTGTCATCTGCCTAAATTTGAGAGGTGACCCTCCTTCCTAAGTTTATTCTGCAATGTCTTCCCACGCCTGCTGCAGCGTTCCTCTGCCCCTCCATCACTCCGATCGGCATATGTTCAGCAGCGTGCTAGATACTCATGAGGGTTCGAAAGATAAATGAGACTGCGGGGAGGTCCCTGGGCCCCTCTGACATGGATGTCAGGGCCAGGGGTTGGGGCTTGCTCAGGGACTCAGACAGAGAACCTCAGCTAATGAAGTGTATTGCCATTTGTGTGGGCATTACCTCTCTCAGAAAAAGAATTTAAAGAGAATTAAAATACAAAGATACGCACAATAAAGTTATTCAAATGAAATTTAAAAATACCTGATAAAGAAGAGAAAGCTCTCTCTCTATAGATATATATTTATATAAACAAAGCAGGGGTTAATAAAGACAACATAAAGGTGCCCCAAGTTTCCCTCTGGAGTTTTGGGCAGATGGGGCAAAAGGCAAATATGGCCACATAATTTACACTTCCCTTTAGAAGAAAGTCCCATGGTTCTTCCAGGAAGACCAATACCTTCTGAGCACTATGCAACACTTCCCGTGAATGGTCTACATCTTCCGGAATGAATGACTTTCACAGCACATGCAAGTTATCTGCAGATGGGCTTTTGTGAATTATCAACAGACCCAAGGTATACGCATTAAAGTATGCTCTGTCAAAGGTAGTCCCATTGAAGAAGACAAGCTAATGCCACTCAAACATATGCTTTCCTGGCAGTCTGACTTGACCAAGGAAAAGAGCAAGGATTGCCCAGGGCTGGGGACCCATCCCCTAACGGATCCTTAGGAAGCTTCATTCTGCTTCCTCATTTTTGGGAAGTGCTGGGAAAGAGCAGCTTAATGGAAGCAGCAGCAAACATGCTGAGGTGCATATCTGTGACAGTGCTCAAGGGTTCTTCTCAGCATCTTGCATCCTCTGGAAAGAGGCACGTTCTGGTAAGAAACAAGGCCTAGAAACCTTGGCCAGCATTCTCGCCAGGCTATCCAGGCTGCCACTTCCATACCTGGTGCTGTACCTCCAGGAAAGCCAAGCTCCCCGTGCAGGAGGGCCTGTTTACCCACTGCACCTCGACCTATGACATGTTGAGGCCCTAGTGCACGGTGATGGCGATGAAAATGTTACCTATCACCCAATTCAGGAGGCACTGCTCATGTATAGTTATCACACTCTTGAAATGTGGCTAGTGCCTAAAGAACTGATATTTAAATTTTATGTAATGTTAATTCGTTTAAATTTGAACCGCCACGTGTGGCTAGTGACTACTATAAAGACTGGCATCCGGGAATGCAGTCGAGTTATCCTTGGCTTCAGAGTTTCATTAGCGGGCGCTACTGGAAGCGTGCCTTGGTTGTGGATAAACCTTCAGAGATACTCTTGAGGGCCTCTCAGGGTCACTCAGTGTCCAGGGATTCCTCCCAGGCTCTTGAATAAACCGGTCTGCTAAGTGAAACTATTTAGCATCGACCAAAAACACTTTGGAGGATGTTTGCCAAATGTTAACAGTTGTGGTTTTGACCTATCTGGGGTTGGGCCGTGCTAGCTAGCGTTGGGTAACGATGAAGACCAAATGCTTCCCGAAGCCATTCCTAATTCCGTCATAATCCATGGTCATAAAACACCACCAAGCACACAGGCAGGCACTCTCCTGCTAATTGCCACGGCAGGAGGGCACTCGGAGAGTTCATCGAAATGTGGTAATTAACTCCCACCTTTAATGGTGTAGACTAAAACACATCTCTGTTTTCAACACTTGCGATTAAGATCTGACATGTCTGGACAGCATTTTGTCCTACCCCTAACTCTTGCAGCAGTAATAAAATGCAGGCTTCAGGAGAGTACCAATGGCTGATGATTCTGGTTAAGTCTGACTCCTAGCAGACTTGAGTCCACAAAGGAAAAAGGCCAATGAAAGATGTGTGAAAGCCGCCAATAGTTCTGGATCCATTTTTCTCTAAGTCGAAAGAATACAACCATTACATAAAATGTTTAGAAACATGAGTTAAGTTTGTCATAATGCATTACAGCTGATTTCAGGGAAAAAAATTACAAACCCTTTTCTAGTCTTGTATATGATAACAGATATAACTTTGGATTACTACAGGACATTCTTGGCAAGAGTGAATGAAGGGATTAGAGAACAGAGGCCTGGCGATCTGACCGGAGGGAGTTTTGATTCCAAGGAAGTCTGGGAGTGAGCAGGAGCACAGCCTGCCTGAGAGCCTGGGCAGTCGCTGTGGGGATGATGGGAGAGCCATGGACGCTGGCTGAACACCACGTTCTGCTCCGTAAGAATGTACTGCTTAAAGAGTAACCCAAGCACCAAGCAAAACGAATGCCAGGTCGAGACGGCAGGACCAGGGGGACATGCAGGAGCAGAGGCCACTTCCAGACCATGGAGGAGGCACGGAGTGGGTATGTGTATTTGCTGGGGGGATGGAAGGGGGGTGGGGGCAGGTCAAAGAAGAGCTCACAAAAAACCGGACAATGAGTATTTCGTGAGAGGCCATGTGGAAATGATGGTGCCTGGATCTCTCTGTGCCAAAGTCAGCCTGGGAAGCTCGGTCTGCACATATCCTGAAGAATAACTATGCTCAGAGCCCTTCCCCCCTGCAGAGCTGCAGAACAGGCAGCCAAGCTCGGAACGGGTCCACTGTGTGTGCTATGCACGGTCTGTGCTAGGCCTTCTTCCTTAATCTTTGCCTTTGCTCCGATCCAATTCTGACACAATCATCAGTCTAAACATAATTGGAGCTAACCATGTTATGTCTGGGTTTCTCAATGTAATATTCTACGTGGGGAGTGGTTCCTTGCCCACTCACTGTGCCTCTACCACCAAAAACATCTGGCAGAAGGTGGCAAATGTAGTCAGAAAAAACTAATGGGACTGTAATTTTCAAGAGGAAAGGTTGTACTTTGGCCTATGCTTTGGCTTGAACCAGGGAAGCCCACAACTTTGGAGAGAAAGTTGCTGTGAATAATTTGCAAAGAACTGGGCTCAGCGCTCTGAAGAGCCTTTACAAACAGTTCAGGGGGTGAGAGATTGTCACGTTGCAAACATCTTGTAGCAACCAACCTAAGGAGAGAAGGGAGAAGGAGGAGGAGCGCCAATGAGGTGGGTTTGAGTTCAGTAATCCTCGACCTAGAAAGTCGGGAGAAGGAGGCTGCACAGATTACATAGAGGAGTGGAACGCGAGCTCCCAGCAAGAACACCCACAGTGCACCAGGGCAGGGGAGGGAGAGGAGAGACGCCTGTGTGTTGGCTCTGTCCCTTTCTTTGCTCCCTCCACTCCCTCGGCACCCGACCCCTCTTCCTCCACCACCTGTTCTCTGTCCTTCAGCCTGGGAGCTGCATTTCCTGTGGAAGTTCTCAGGACACTGCTCAACAGCTGGGCTGGTCTTCTGGCCATGCCTCTTTCCTGCAGCCGCCCTGCTGCTGGCAACCCGAAATGTCCCAGTTTTCCTCCCTGCCCCTTTGCACAGGGCCAGAAGGGACGAGTAACAATAAAGCAAAACAAAAACACAACAAAGAGGCCGTGAAGCCAGTGCCAGCCAGCAATGAGTAGGAGGAATGGTGCCCGTGGAGTTCTTCTCCCTAAAGGAAAATTAAAAGACAGATGCACTACCAACTAGCTCCCAGAACTTCTGCCCGGGGCCTCATTGAAAGCAATGAAAAGGGTGAGAAATCCTAATGAAAATTCGATTCAAACAGCACCATGGCCCAAGGGCACCAGGGGTCAGGGGGGCATGGCAATTCACTGCCAAGGGCCCTGGCCTCCCAACCCGGGGTTTGGCCACAAGGAACAAGACAGAGGAAGGGCCTTAACCACCTCCCCTCCTTCCACACCTCGCATGGTGCCCATGGGCTGTGACTGCACGCAGACTTGTACAAGGTGTGGGAACTCCTTGAACGGGCACATCAGGGTGTGGACCCATGCTGTTCAAGGATTTCTCACATTACGGGAGGAGCTGTGTGTTCAGGTTCCCACACCATTAAGTCCACAGGATAGCACTGTTTTTTTTTTTTTTTTTTTTTTTTTTTGGACAGGCAGAGTGGACAGTGAGAGAGATAGAGACAGAGAGAAAGGTCTTCCTTTTGCCGTTGGTTCACCCTCCAATGGCCGCCGCGGCTGGAGCGCTGCGTCTGGCGCATCGTGCTGATCCGAAGCCAGGAGCCAGGTGCTTCTCCTGGTTTCCCATGCGGGTGCAGGGCCCAAGGGCCTGGGCCATCCTCCACTGCACTCCCGGGCCACAGCAGAGAGCTGGCCTGGAAGAGGGGCAACCGGGACAGAATCCGGCACCCTGACCGGGACTAGAACCTGGTGTGCCAGCGCCGCAAGGCAGAGGATTAGCCTATTGAGCCACGGTGCCGGTCTAGCACTGTGTTTTTACAACTCAACAACGTAAATCTATAAAATACAAGATCCCACCTGTCAGACATTCTACTTACATGCAGTTTTTCAGAAGCGTGCCTCTTCTGAAAACTGAGGCACACCAGTAAGTACTGCCTGCCAAGAAGTAGAGAAGAGGATACAAAGAAGGCTCCAAGAGAGGGCTGTGGTCCCTGCTTGCTCTCCTCATGGGCTGCTCCCAGTCTCAAGGACAAGTTCAATGGAAAATGCACGGCCTAGGAGGCCCCCTGCACCTCTGTGGAGCAGGCTGGAGAGGCTGGCCGGGTGTTCAGTACCTCTCAGGGGCAGTGCTGTGCAGAGGATTCTTCTACTTGTCTTCTGCGCCCAACCTTCCTCCCAGCTCCACGGCTGAGACCCAACTGCCCGATGCTGTTCCTGGGCCTGTGGGCTGAGCCCGAGGTCTGAGGCAGGCACCAGGAGGCTGTCCCATTAGCAACGGAGTCAGGAAAAGAGGGGAAAAGAAAAACCGACCGGCAAAGTAGGAGCATTTCTGTAGTGCTGACACAGACAAAAGTCTGTCTTCTACTGGCGAGGGGTCAATTCTCTGGACAGGCTAACTTCCCACCAGCTTCTGCTCAAATACTAATTATTACTTAAGGGTCAGTAGCAGCCAGGACAATCACCTTTCGGAAAACAAAATGCCAGGGTTACACAACATATTCTTTCCTCTCTCTCTTGTTTTTTTTTTTTTTTTTTTTTCCCTCCAAATCTTGACCTGTACTACTTCTAATTATTTTAGAGAGAAGAGGGAAGAAAGGAAATCAAAAGATCTGGTTCAGAACACAGCTCTTTTTTTTCTTCCTCCTGGGGTGAGCTTGTCTCCTGTGAGATAATAAGCATGAAGTGGATGGCAGGCCACATGCACTCCCCAGACAATGGCCCCGGCACAAAAAGGATGCTGCTCACACACAGGAGGCTGGCAACCTGCTGTCAGCAAAGGGTTAAAGCCCACAGCAGCCTCCAGCGCCCTGTCTGCCATTCGGGGAAAAATACAAAGCTCAGTGGGACAGGAGGGAGCTCCCACCGGGTCCCTATTAAAACAGATCAAGTCACACATGTCGATATCCCCATTTCATAGATGCTATAATTTGTTTGACAGGAGTGAATCCTGCTGATCCAAGGCAGGGCAAGGGAAAAAGAAAAAGAAAAAAAAAAAAGGTCTGCTGGAAAGGGAGACCCAGAGAGAGCCTGGGGTTTTCTGCATGTAGTGTTGATAAGAAATTCAGCAAGGCTCTGAGAGCAGGGTGTGTCCCAAGTAGCATTCCATCCGCAGGCACATGCATATGGTGTGTACGTACACACACGCACAGTGCATTGTTCTGATCTGACTGTGAGATGTTAAAAAAAGGTACAATAAAGCTTTTCCCTCTCCCAGTGGAGAACAGGATCAAACCCAGCTCTCCCTCCCGTAATCCTGATAAATGCACTGCCAATGTTCTAACAAAACACGGGCTGCTGTTAGCGAGCCTTTCTTTCCCTCTGTTCCTCTTTTGTGTTTCCATTTTTTATTTATTTATTTTTTGTGCGCTCTCCCTCCCTGTCTTTCCTTCTGTCTGCCTGTCTCTGTCTCTTGCCAAAGGCATTAAAGACAGATGAGAACCATTCCACGGAGCAAGGGGCCATGGGGGTGGAAGCGTCCTCATCCCCTGGCCTGCTTTGCTGGGGTAGCAGATTTTGAACAAGGTTCCTGACAAAAATGAGTTTAGTCATCGCTGCTTAATTCTTTTTGCCATTAAAAAAATTGTTTTAAATATTTATTTGAAAGTCAGAGTTACAGAGGGGGAGACACACACACACACACATACACACAAGGCAGGGGGTGTGAGAGTCGGGTGAGGGTGAGAGAATCTTCTATCCACTGGCTCACTCCCAAGATGACCACAACAGCTATGGCTGGGCCAGGCTGAAGCCAGGAGCCAGGAGCCTCATCTGGGTCTCTCATTTGGGTGACAGGGGCCCAAACATTGGGGCCATCTTCTGCTGTTTCCCCCAGGCCGTTAGCAGAGAACTACATCAGAAGTGGAGCAGCTCTGCCGGCGTCGCGGCTCACTGGGCTAATCCTCCGCCTTGCGGCGCTGGCACACCGGGTTCTAGTCCCGGTCGGGGCGCCGGATTCTGTCCCGGTTGCCCCTCTTCCAGGCCAGCTCTCTGCTGTGGCCCGGGAGTGCAGTGGAGGATGGCCCGAGTCCTTGGGCCCTGCATCCCATGGGAGACCAGGATAAGTACTTGGCTCCTGCCTTCGGATCAGCGCAGTGTGCTGGCTGCAGCGCGCCAGCCATTGGAGGGTGAACCAACGGCAAAGGAAGACCTTTCTCTCTGTCTCTCTCTCTCACTGTCCACTCTGCCTGTCAAAAAAAAAAAAAAAAAAGTGGAGCAGCTGGGACACGAACTGATGCCCCTGTGGGGTGCCGGTAGGCCTCACAGGCGGCGGCTTTAGCCACTGCACTACAACACCAGCCCCAGACGTAACTTCTTAACAGGACACATCCAACATGGAGGGAAGGGGGCCCTTCTTGGAATTGGTTCTTCCTGTTGGCTAATGAGGGTCAGAGGAGAACTGAGATGGGAAGCAGAGCCCGAGGTGCTGGGGGCTCCGGGGAGGCTGCTGGCCAGTGGCCAGCCCTGCTGGGGCTTCAGCTGGACTCACAGGGGTTTGAGAGAGTGTCAGGGACTTTGAAAGCAGCAGGCCTCCTCCTCTTACAGCCCCACAGAGATAAAGTGACCTGTCCAAGGAGGCAGCGAGCCCAGGCTACCTGGCCTTGCTCCAGTCTCAAGGGACCAGCCCCAGCCACCATCAGACTCATTAGTGTCTTGTTCTCCCGACCAGCGAGGAGCTGCCCGCTAACTGGCGAGTGAGAAGCCTGGTAGATGTAAGAGGCTGGTGAACAAGGGAGAAAAATCTACAAACTTGTTGATCTCAAAGCCTCCTATGAAGGTTTCTATAAAGCTCTGGCGGAATTTATTTTTGCTTAGGTTTATGTCCCTATTTTCCAAGTTAACTTACTTCATGGAATAAATTTCCGAGAGATCATGAGCATAAAAGACAATCATTTTAAATGGAGATAATGGACAAAAATGTCTGCTGGCATTGAGGAAAATTTCTGTGTGATGTGCCAATGGGTAAATTTCCTGGGGGTGGGGGAGGGGAGGATGTAGCTTGAGAACAAAGCATAGGAAAACACGAAAATATCAGTAAAAATGCAGTTCACAAAACTTTAGTGGCAGGGCTGGCGCTGTGGTGTAGCGGGTAAAGCCACCACCTGCAGTGCCGGCATCCCAAATGGGTGCCGGTTCGAGTCCCAGCAGCTCCATTTCCAATCCAGCTCTCTGCTGTGGCCTGGAAAAGCAGTCCAAGTCCTCGGGCCCCTGCACCCGCGTGGGAGACCTGCAAGAAGCTCCTGGCTCCTGGCTTCGGATTGGCACAGCTCCGGCCTTGCAGCCAATTGGGGAGTGAACCAACGGATGGAAACCTCTCTCTCTCTCTCTCTCTGCCTCTCCTTCTCTCTCTGTGTAACTCTGACTTTCACATAAATGAATACATCTTAAAAAAAACTTTTGTGACCCCAAACTTAACAAAACTCCCAAGCCTTCTCCTCCCCACTCGGCCTCCTCCCCTGCCCTCCGCCGGGTCTCTCAGGACCCACACATAGCGTCTTCTGACTCATCCCAAGAAAGGTAAGCTCACCAAAGGCTCTGGTCCCACCACCTCGTGCACCCACGGTCACATGGGCAGGAGTGACTCAGTCCTCTAGGCCCACAGAGCAGGTGGCGCATAAACCCAGTGTCTGAAGAACAGCAAGGACTTCTCCTTGAAGGCAGACGTGACGCTAGGAGCTACAGCAGACACAGTGTGACCTTGAGGTAAAGGCCTGGGAAGTCTTCAAGATGCTAGTCTTTACCCTGCTAAAGCAACACCAGAAGCCACCTAACCACAGCTTTCTCACAGTCAGGCGAGGAAGCAGGCACCGCCATCGATTCAGACACAGCTGGTCAAGCTTTCTGCTCCTTGGGGCGGAAAGCACCCCTGGGTGACACAGCCCATGAGTGCTGGATCCTCTTTTCTCTCCCCACCGCCGGTCTCCATGGAGGAAGGGCCTGGTTTCTGCTAAAGAAAATTCTCTGCTCTTAACTCTGTTGCTTAAGGTCTCCTCTGGGACCTTAACCCATAATCCCCCCACTTCCTCCCTGCAACAAGTCCTACGGCTCAAGCCTAAAAACAAGTCCACATTTCTCCAGTTTTTCCGTTCGGCAACCATATACGGGGCATCTGTGGTGCGCAGGGCACGGTATCAGGGACTGGGGGCTGAAGCGGATGTAAAACGCACACAGACCTTGCCTTCATGGAGCTCAGAATCATCAGACAATCCCACCATTAGTGCAAGGCCACACAGCAGGGCCCGTGGAGTCCACTGGCAGTCACACCAGCTCTGTCTAGGGTTGGAGACAAATACATCCTTAACCGTGAGGCAGGGAGAGCGGTGCCACGGTTTGATCCTGGGCCCTCCAAGTGGCAGTTCTGTGACGCCGAGAAGGCTCTCAGCCTGCTAACCTCCCCTGCCACATGGGACTCGTGGCCACACCTCCCTCTCCGCACTGGCTGCAGAAGGAAGTCCCCCGAGTGAGAGTTCAGCCCAGGGCTCATCACACAGAAAGTGCTTGCTAGTATTACTGCTTATTATTACTAATACGTTTGGCACTGAGGTCTGATGAATGGAATAGGGACATTTTGAAGAAGGTATACAGAAAGCAATTTATGCATGCCCTCTTTCCTTTTTCCTTTTGGAGAAATCCCTTTAATGAATAACTTCCAGTAAAAGAAAAGTTTCTAAGCACGCTGTCCACATGCCTTGTCCCCAACATTATATTAGGAACCTTGTACACCTGTTGCCCTCCATCTAAGTCAACCAGGGACCACATACATGATGGTGTAAGGATGGCTCCTGGGTGGAATACATGCTATTCCTCATTTAAAAAAAAAAAGGCACAAATCTTACAGCACGTACTTTCTGGGAGGCAGGGCTGGAAAATCTTCCTAGGCTTGGAATGTCCACGGAGAAAACTACGTTCTTCCCAAATGTGAGTGAGTGGACAGAAGATGGTGCTTCCCAGGGACACCTCTCGGGACCCTGCTCCCTGGGCCCCCGGCCTCTGGGTCCAGGGAGGGACTCTCACTGCAATGGAATTGTATCTAGCAGTCGGAGTGTTGGGAAGGTATGCTGGGGCCAGGAAACCCATCAAGTTTGGGATCCAAAGATCAGCCTGTTTATTCTTTCCCTGCAGGCATTTTCCAACGTGTATATGCAAATCCAAGAATTCTAGCCTACCTCACTGCAGCTCTGTCACCGCAGACACCCACGACCCTACCCCATCATCCACAGCAGACACACCAGGGGAATTTTCCTGGTGTCACTGACCGGAGAGCCTGGGACACAGAAAAAACAAAGGGGAAGTGGTCCTACTTGAAAGCCCCATGCGGCCGGCCAACTGTTCTTTGTCTAGCACTCGTGGCTTATGTTTCTAGAGAGCCACGCTGGCTGCCTGGAAAGGCCCAATCAGATGAGCTGCAATGTCTGCGCCGTGAGTTCAGCCAGTGTCCAGTCTGCAGGGCAGGCAACAATGCATGTGTTCCAGGGCTCGGCCGCCTGGGGTGCTGGTGCAGGCTGGCCCTACAGCCGGCTGGCCTCTGGGCCCCTGCCAGGCTGGGGCCTGCCAGGGGAAGTGAATGCGCTCAGCACGACAGTGCCAGCTGGCCGGGCTTTCTCCCCGGGGGGCCGGCTGTAAGCACAGATTACCAGTGACTCTGTTCAGTTCTGCGCCCCTGCTCCCCGGGGAGAGGCGCATCACGGCCGGCATCAGTACTAATAGGCTCTGAAACGGTGGGCTAAGCTTGGGAAGGCCACGGCGGGGTGGGCGGGGCGGCAGGGGGAGGACAGAGGCCACGCCTCCAAAGCCAGCAGCTGGCTCCCAGCCTGCGCAGGGAGCTTTCTCTGTACCACATTGGCAGTTCCTGCCCGTGGCAGTGCAAACTCCTTTAATTCCTTTCCCGCTATTTACTGCCCACAGCAGAAAGAACCCCCATGCCTCCGCAGAGCCCCGCCACGGCAGTCCCGGGGAGCCACGAAATTACACAAGACAAAGTCAAACTTTCCTTTGCTTCATTTCAAGGCCCTGTGACTGTGTGAAGTCATGTGAGCTGTCACAGCCAAGGCGTTGTCATGGAGACGGTAGTGGTTGCATAACTGATGTCGGTCCCTACTTTCATAAAAAAAAAAAAATAGTAATTTGAAATTTTATGTATAAGACCAGGTCATTAGACTGAGAAATTAAATTGATAATTTCTTCTCTCTTTGTTCCTCCCTGAGGAATTTCTGAGGCGTGCTACAGAGTGGCTTGGATAAAGGTTGGGTGGGATTTTGGCCTTAAAAACATCAACTGGCCAAAGAGGATGCGCGGAGTAGCCAGCTGATGTATCTCTGGCTTGTAGATGGTTTTTCGAAGAAACAAAGATGGCTTCTTCCTCAAGTTCACTTCCGTGGTCCCCTAATTGGCCCCCCACCCACTACCTTAGCCTTCACTTGGGGTGTGCGACAGCTCAGCAAAGAGCCCCCTCCCTGGTGTCCTTACTCCTGGTCCATCCCTGGGGCCAACGCTGTCCCAGCGGGACTGAAGGAGACCGAACTCCCTCAGTAATCCTCCCCCTGCTCCCAGGGGGCTGGCCTCTGAAGTCCCCAGCCCGGGAGGAGGGAGACTTAATGAGTTCTCACTGGGGTCAATCCCTAACAAAACACACCTAACACAATACCCTCCTCATCTCCTTTCATAATATGTAGGCAAGCTGTCATCAGGATCTACTGTGACACTCTGAAAATCTAATATTACTTGCAAAAGAGCATTCTATATTCTCAGCGGAAATGTCTCTACAGACTTGATTTCAGTGGCTCAATCGAGAAAGAGATGATGTACTTTTAAGGGAAAAAAAATACACACACACATGTACATATATGCCTCTCCAACCTTTTTTTTTTTTTCTCTTGCTATTCTGGGGCTTGTCTTTAATGAGCAGCTCCAAATGACAGCTTTAATCACTGCCTCTGGCCACTGAAAGAGGCCGCTAATGATAGGAAAGAACATAGGGCCATTTGCATCAATCAGCTCCAGTCTAAATCACTTTTTATGATAATGCACCCAAGCGAAGAAGAAAGTCTCTGATGTCGCCTGCATGATGATGTACCACCGGGCTGTCTCCCCAGCTCAGACCTCCACATAAATCTCTTAAAGAGACATGCACCCCACCCTGGTCTGCCCGCCCAGCACTGCCCTCATTTTCTACACCATTAATGACCCACCACCAGGGCAGAGTCATGAGGGGCTAAGCAATCTGTCCCTGCAGATCCTGTTCTTGGGGATATACCCTTTGATTTAAAAAAAAAAAAGAGAGAGAGAGAGAGGTGAGCAGAAGAAATACATCTTAACCCAGCTACAGCCGACTTATGGCATCATTTCGTTTTTCAGCCTTCCAAAGGAAAATCAAGATGGACGTGTTGCCA
Source organism: Oryctolagus cuniculus (assembly GCF_964237555.1). Taxonomy (NCBI): domain Eukaryota; kingdom Metazoa; phylum Chordata; class Mammalia; order Lagomorpha; family Leporidae; genus Oryctolagus; species Oryctolagus cuniculus. The sequence goes on from NC_091450.1 coordinate 46,863,530, forward strand.
CACTTGATATCTGTTAGTGTCCTTGAAATGCAAGGTCATGTGTGATACCAACAGCGAGGAGGTTTGAGTTTTGGCCCTGTGCTGACTCGGGAGGTCTTGTTAGATTTATTGGGCCTCAGTTTCCTCAACTTTAAGGCAATACTAGGTCATCGCCAAGTCTCACCCAGTACTAACATGCTCTCGGACTATTACGAGAGTCCATCTCTATGTTCAGAACCCCATTCTGCTGCAGCAAAGACCCTACCTCTTCCTGAACCGCGGGTCTGAGTAGCTACTGCTTGAGATATTACAGGTAGCGACCAACTATCTCTGTAGGGACTCCTCACGAGACACAAGCTGAAGATAACCTTCCATTATTTTGCATAAATTAAAAAGTTACTATTTAACAAGTGTATGCTCAATGTTAGTACTGAGATGGTTCAAAAACAGGAATTTTCTAATTATGTACTTTTGCAGAATAAAGAAGACTATGGTAATTTTGTCTTTTCCCTAAAACCACAGCCACTCTATTAGTAACTAGTAACCTGGGGTCATCTGTCCCCTGTTGCAGTCAGGAACGCAGTGTCCACTATTTTAATTGTTAACAACCGAGGCATGTTTGCACACATACGCACACATGCACACACACTCCAGAGACCTTCCAGTTCATTATTTGTCTATTTGGAATAATGCAGAGCAAGCCCATTTCTATGGCTTCTTCCGTGGAAAATATTTCTGCCCTAATGAATGCGACTCTTGGAACATCACAGAACCCACTATTCAATTATGGTTCGGTTGCTCACATGGCAGACTAATTGCTAATTATTTTATTATCGACAAGACTGTCAGTGGCATTTTTGGTAAATGCTACTTAGAGCACATTCTAGTGAGAGTGAGATTTCACTCCTGTGCTTCGAGTATCTCAACACCCCATGGAGAAGTGCAGATGCTTAGCCACTGTGACTGTGTAGTTGTAACCAAAAAGACTTGCTATACGAAATTCTTTCAAAATGTTAGACATTTCAGAGGGTGAATGGTAGCTCCTTTCAGAGCCATTTCCTCACTGTAGCAGCTAAGCTGAGGTTTGGCTGCCAATGAGAGAATATCTCAGATAACAGTTGGGTTACCAACAGTTCTTTCTCACATCAAGGTCCCAAGGTAGGCAGTCAGGACTGTGTGGAGCTCCACAGTGTCAGGGACACAGGCTTTCTCCAGGTCTATGGTTGTTTCTATGGCCTCTGCCTTCCATTCGTTATGTCCACATTCTAGACAGATGGCGGAAGGAGAAAGGGGAGACGAGGGCGCATCCTTGGCCCTCGAAAAGTATACAGATGCAGCATCCTGCTCTTCCATTAATATCCAGTGGCTAATGGAGAAAGGACGGCTCCAATAAATGGTGTTGAGAGAACTGCACATCACAGACAGAAGACTTGAAAGCAGGTCCACCCACCTACCTTCCTTCCTACCTTCCTTCCTTTGTTTCTTTCAATATTTATTTATTTATTTGAAAGTCAGAGTTAGAGAGAGAGAGAGAGAGAGAGAGACAAAGAAAGAGATCTTCCATCTCTTGGTTCACTCCCCAAGCCAGGAGCCAGGAGCTTCATCAGGGTCTCCCACATGGGTGTCAGGGGGCCAAGCACTTGGGCTATCCTCTGCTGCTTTGCCCAGTCCATCAGCTGTGAGCTGGACTGGAAGCAGAGCAGCCGGGCATGAACTGGCACCCACCTGGGATGCTGGTGCTGCAGGCGGCAGCTCTGCCCACTAGGCCACAACACCAGCCCCTGGGCCCTTATTTTATTCCATGTATAAGAATCATCTCAAAGTGGAGTAAAGATTTAATCAAATGTAACACCTGAAACTGTAAAGCAACTAGCGGAAGACATAGGGGAAATGCTCCAGGATACTGCAATGATTTTTTTTTTTTTTTTGTATATGACCCCAGAAAGCGCAGGAAATGGAATAAAAAATAGACAAACAGAATTACAACAAATAAAAAAAGCTCCTGCACAGCAAAGGAAGCAGTCAACAGTGAAGAGACAACTTATCTGATAAGCAGTAAATAAATATAGAAGAAACTTAATAGCAAGAAAACACACACTGAATTAAAACATCGACAATAAACTTGAATAGACATTTTTCAAACGTGAACAACAAATGGTCCATGGGTGCATGGAAAAAACGTTCAACAGCAGTAATCATCAAGGAAATGCAAATTAAGACTACATGGGGTATCATCTCATGCCTGTTAGAATGCCTATTATCAACAAGACAAAAGATGACAAGTGTTGGTGTGGTTGTGGAGAAAAGAGAACCTTGATACACTGTGGGTGAAAATGCATAGCACAGCCATCATGGAAAACAGTATGGAGGCTCCTCAAAGAATCAGAATTACCACTATCATATGGTGTAGAAATCCTCTTCTACATATACATGCAGGAATTAAAATCAGGGGCCGGTGCAGTGGCTTAGCGGGTAAAACTGCTGCCTGTAGTGCCGGCATTCCATACGGGTGCCAGTTCGAGTCCCAGCTGCTCTACTTATGATCCAGCTCTCTGCTGTGGCCTGGGAAAGCAGTGGAAGATGGCCCAAGTGCTTGGGCCCCTGCACCCTTGTGGGAGACCCGGAAGAAGCTCCTGGCTCCTGGTTTTGGATAAGTGCAGCTCCGGCCGTTGCAGCCAATTGGGGAGTGAACAGGTGGATGGATGGAGGACCTCTCTCTCTCTCTCTCTCTCTCTCTCTCTCTCCTTCTCTCTCTGTGTAACTCTTTCATATAAATAAAAAAATCTTAAAAAAAAATTAAAATCAGTATGTCAAATAGATATCTTTACTCCCATGTCATTGTCATGTTATTCTCATTAGCCAAAACATGGAATTAAGTTTCCATCAACAGATTAATGGATAATGAAATTATGACACACACACACACACACACACAAATACTACTCACCCTTAAATACGAAGGAAATCCTGTGAGTAATAGTCCGTGATTAGCATGGATGAATCTGGAGGACATTATATTCAGTGAAATAAGCGAGGCAGAGAAAGATTCTGTGAGCGCACTCCTGTGTGGAAATGTGAATGAGCTGAGCTCATTGAGCTCATACATGCACACAGTAGGACGGTGGCCGCTTTCCGTTCAATCAAAGGAATACGTTTCAGAGATCTGTTGTAGAGCCTGTTGACTCTAGTTAATACTGATGTCAACCAAATGGCAAGAGTAGATGTCTAATGTCCAGAAGAAAACAGTAAGTATGTGAGGTGTACATATGCCTAGCTAGATTGAGCTATTCCACAATGCATACGTAGTCTAAACAATATATTCAAAAAGCTCATGGAAAATCCATATTACCAAGACTACAAATGGATTTGAAAGTATTTTTGTGCCAAAATAAGCTTATCTTTTAATTCCAATTTCCATAAACTTTTGGAACGTATTTTTTTTTTGCACACATAAATACATGTGATTTTTATCTGTCTATTTCAATAAATAAAGATAAATAACAAAAACCTCCATTGGCCACACCGTAGTTGTATGTCAGTACCTGGGTGTGATGGAAGCTAGAAAACATGTGTATTTAACTTAGGTGGGCCACTAAAACACAGAGGGTCTGGTCAGCAGGAAGAAGGCGAGAAAGGACGTTAGAAGTCGACTAATGTTCCTGGTCACCTCCACATCAGGGAACTACCCAGTGTGGGCTGGGGGTGCGCCTAGCACTTCTTCCTTTTGTGGTGGTGTTCACCTGGGGGTGCCCCTGTAGACCTCTAGTTTTCCTCAAGGGGGTGTCCTTCTGGAAATATTGCTCCAATGAGAACCTAGCAAATACCCGAGCGTGTTCTCATAGGACAAGCATTCCTGAGAGTCACTTCCCCTAAAAGGCGCAGTATGTAACTCTTTGTAGAAATAATGGTTTTAAATTCCTTAGCATAGCACGCTGACTAGCACCATTTCACAGCATTCCTTCCTGGAGGCGGTTAACTCCAGGTGAAGGCAGAGAGCAGCACACCGTCCACAGGCTCTCCCTCTACCACGCACACCAGCTTTTCGTCACATATCCCTGCTTTGTTTCTGCGTATAAACGTGTGTTGGAGCAAGAAAGAGATTTTTAGAAGGCGACATTTGTGTACAACTTGCCCTGAGCCTAATCACATGGCCAGTGCGGGTGTGTTCCGTTCACCTCCACGTCCACTGCATGGCACAGGTGCATAGCGTGCAGGAAGCCTGGGCACTGTGCTCCAAAGGTACCTGTCACCCAACAGCCACTGTGTCTATGGTTTCACCTCCCAGTCTGTATCATGAGTTTGCTCATCTCTTGTCTGGGCTTGGCTTTTCCAACACCCGGCACTTCTCTAACTTCCTCACGGCGCCTCAGCCTTACACCTCCGCTAGCTTGGTTTTCACACAAAGACTCTGTCACTGGATTCTGCTGAAAGGCTTCAACTGATCACACATTGCAACACACAGACTTCAAAAGAGCGTGTTCTCGTCAGCGCTGAAGGTTCCATTACCACGCTCCATGGTGTTCTTGCACGTGGGAAGAACACACAGCTACCAAGGGAACTGTAATCTTATAAGACCTCCCACCCCCCAGCAGAGGACCTCGAGAGCAGCGCTTCCTTGTCCTAAGAAGTACGTCAAGTTCAGATGGCCCCAGGCCTGACCAAGACAAACACACAGGAGAAACCCAACTCTGCCCAGGTGGAAACTGGGGCCTTTGTCACTCGTACTCATCGCAGGTCTCCAGCCCTAGTTGGCTTCTAAGCTTCTAAGCACTACAAGAATAAAAGCAAAAAATGCTTCCTTGCTCCCTCCTCCTCTCTCCCATATATATATATATATATATATATATATATATATGGGAGATCCCATATATATATATATATGGGAGATCTTATACACATACATATATATACATATAATCTTATATACATATACACATATATTTATATATGTGCTATATGAAGGTAGAAGCTGTGTCTGGTTTTTTTTCACTGCCAGATTCCTAGCTTCTGACATACTGCCACAGAGAGGAGACACTGGATAAATGTTTGTTGACTGAAAACATGAATGATGCTTTCAAAGTAAGAACCGAGCCTGTCATTAATGGAATTATCGATGGGCTGTAAAAACAAATTTCAAGAATCACAGATGACTGGAGTTGAGAGGGTCCTTCTTAAACCATAAGTCATCTAGTTAATCCCACAGGTTTTAAGTAGAACCCCTCACAGCTACCAGATCTAAATGAGCCTCACTTCTAAAAGCCTGGAAGACATATCATTATCTCCTCTGATAATCTTATCTAGTGCCCAATAACCTTTTATGAGAAATATGACTTCACATGATCTCCAATTTCCCTTCTGTTTACTGAAAATGTTCCAAATATGGAAAATGAAGTCGATTTCAGTGGGAGCTTATGATTGTAAGAGAGGGTGAGGTGAATAAGTAGCTACTCACAGCACACACACAGTAACAGAAGTAACTGGCAGTAGATATAACTTGATTAAACTGCATTGTTAGAAATCTTCTCCATGTGAAAAATGTCTTCCAGCGCTCCCAGCTCACTCAGCCTCTGAACACGGACACCACACTGGTCCAGTTCTCAGGCCGTTATTTCACTTCATCTCATTTAGCAATGCTGAAAACCTAGAACAGGCAACGGCAGCCCCACATTTCCAAGGGATGCCGAATTGAGCACAGAGCCGGGGCAAATGCTATTTTACGACATTTGAAAGTGAAAGTGCAATTGTCTATAAGTTTAGCTTAGTGAAAAATGGAAAATATCATACTAAATTTCTTTTACCTGTTGAAAGTAAGACTCATAGAGCAGGAGCAATCGTTAGAATGCATCATGTTGGCCACTGGCTTAACTGTGCTAAACAGTTTTAGCAAAGGAAAAGATGGGGAGTACACAAAGCAGGAGCCCCCTCAGTGTCCCAGGGGCATTTATACCTGCTTTTGGAGATCACTGATGTTTTTTAGCCTCTAAGAATAGCAATCATTAAACAGGCTCATTTGCTTTGGATTTTGCATATTTGGGGGGAAACTTCTAGATCAAATATCTTTCCTCACTGCACAAGACAGAACTTACAACAGATGCCACATGGCAGAAGGTACCATACGAGTCAGCATTCCAGCCTCCAGTGTGATGCCTGCCATGGAGGAGTCTTGGGACCTGGCTGGTTCACTTCCTCTCTCTGGGCCATAGCTTTCCCTGTCAGGCAAGCAGGTGGGCCGGGTGCTCTAGTTTCCTTCAAGCTCAGCCACTGTAGTACGACTTACTAAAGGTGCTACAGCCTCACAGTAGTACCTGGTTCCTAGGAGAAAGCACCATCTGTCGAACAGGACGAAAATTTCTACTTTGCAATCCCCATTTTCAGCATCACGTTGTCAATGCAGCACACTGAATCTGAACTTGGCTGGTACCACTATTCATAATGGTTGATGCAGAGCCAAGATGGCTTCCTACCTTACCCAGCTACAGCAAGTTAAGAAAAAGTTGGGTGAAACCCATCTCCCAGGCTGCCCTCCACCGAATGCAGTCACTGTGCACACTAGCCTGGGGCAGAGCACAGAACCGAACCACACTATTTCCACAAACATTTTGTTGCAGAGAAATAACCATGTAAAATAACCATCAGAAGGAACGAAACTGCCCCCAAGAGACCTTGCTATTCATCTATCCAGCCAACACTTACCAGGGGACTCAGTGAGCTCTCTAAAAACTGCCTTGCACCACGTGACCATGAGCTCATACTGCGTGCCAGGAGCATTTTCAACAACCCTGCTGGGGAAAGCGAGGTCCAAACCCAGACCAATCATCTTCCCAAGTTCTGGCACCATTCTATTTGCCTGTTCCATGGGGTTTTTGTGGGAGAGCAGGCTAAGCTGCTCCGGCACCTGGCTACTGGTTCTCGATGAGTATTAGCTATGATTATCTCTGCTTCAGAGGAACCGGGGGAGGCTGGGGATCATTAGATGCATATTTCTTCATTAACGGAAGAAAGCAGCAATTTAAATTATTGGCAAAATCATCTCCCTAACAATAAAGTGTTTTCTCTCCTGCTCCTTTCTCTCTTTCTTCTATTGGCAGGGAACTAGCATTTGCAGGCCCTCCCCATAGGGCCAGGGCCTCCTTTGCGTGTTGTCTGGAAAGTGCTGGTTGCGCGCCGGATTCTGTCCTGGTTGCCCCTCTTCCAGGCCAGCTCTCTGCTGTGGCCTGGGAGTGCAGTGGAGGATGGCCCAAGTGCTTGGGCCCTGCACCCCATGGGAGACCAGGAGAAGTACCTGGCTCCTGCCATCGGATCAGCGTGGTGCGCCGGCTGCGGTGGCCATTGGAGGGTGAACCATTGGCAAAAAGGAAGACCTTTCTCTCTGTCTCTCTCTCTCACTGTCCACTCTGCTTGTCAAAAAACAAAAAAAAAAAAAAAAAAAAAGAAGAAAGAAAGTGCTGGTTGCGACTGCTGAGTAATTTCCCTGTATGACAGCACTTTCCCCTATATGATGCACCTGTCCCCACACCCTTGACCTGGCCTTGCTGAGGTACGGGGGGAGGGCAAGGGCAGCTGCAGAGAACAAGGCACCATACCTAGAGATGCTGCTGCAGCTTTTAGTGGGGGCATCCTCTAGACCCAAGTGACTTTCAGTCAATTGATTGGGATCACTTAAAAAAAAAAAAAAAAAAAAGTGGGGGTGAGAGTGCTTATGGGCCTGTCTAAATTCTTCCATGGCCTTGGTAGCTCATGTCAAGAGCCCTGGGTGATCTCTGACGTCATCCTTAAGACTGTTAATTGTAAAATTAACAACAGGAGTCACTGTGCACTAACTTCCCATGCAGGACCTGTGTCCTTAATGAGCTGTATTATGAAGTTAACTGTAAAACTTGTTCTCAGTTTTGTGTGTGTGCACAAACTGTTGAAATCTTTACTTAGTATGGAGCTGGTCTTCTATGTACAAAGTTAACTGAAAATGAATCTTAATGTAGAATGGGACTGGGAAGGGGAGAAGGAGGAGGAGGAGAAGGTATGGGAATGTGGGTGGGAAGGCGGGTATGGTGGGAAGAATAACTATATTCCTAAAGTTATACTTATGAAATTTGTATTTATTAAATAAAAGGTTTCTTGGGGAAAAAATGCTACTTATGTCCCGTCTGCCACCTCCTGCCTGGGTCTATGATTCCATGAGAGCTTTTACAAGCCTTGTCCTTCACAAACAAAACAAATAAGTGTATGGAAATATTCTGCATCATACCATCGATTTTTGAGAAAAGGTATATAAAATCTTGATTTATAGAAGACATTGATGATGAGAGGTAGAATAATCTGTTTCACAACATAGTTCTTTGATTTATCAGAGCATGTTTAAAACAGGCCTCAAATGACTAACCCCCAGTCAAGACACGACTTTGCAGGACACGTGTTCAGCCAAGGCAGGGTGCAGGTTAGAGAGCTCAGCCGCGGACAGAGGAAGGAAAATCATGATCCAGTGTACACGGACGTCCTGACCTAGTCTTTGAGTTCCAAGTCTCAGTTTTGTGTTCACTGTTCAGGCAACAGGGACCCGAGTACTCAATTTATTTCCTTGTCAACCTGCAGGGGTCCTGGAAGAAATGGAGATTTTTGGTACATTCAAGAATTCTCCTAAGACTTCAACTTCTGCCATTACCCCAGAAATGCTTTTCTTCTGGGTGACCTCATGGCATTTGGAATATATTACAACAACGGAACACACACAATTCTAATGCCAAACAAATATGACTGCCTGGTATCTTGAGACCCTGAACCTCCTGGGACAGGATCCACTTATAGACCAAGAACAAAAACACCCCATCATTAATCCTCAGCAAACTGTAACATAAAGCTGTCTGATGAAGACTCCCAGCCAGGTGTTGACGGGCTAAGGGCGGGGGGCAGTCCTGGTCACACACGGTCTAACGCATGACATCAGCAAAGCTACTTCTTGGAGTGTTGGTTTTCTCCCCTGCAAGGCTGAAGAGAGTACATAGTAAGGCCCAAGTCTAAGGCAGCTGCTCTCAGTATCCCAGGCACAGAGGCCCTTGCTTGGTGAGAGTGTGGCAAAGGTTTTGCTCTAAACACTTGTGTTTTGAAATTCTTTTGCCTCAATGTACCACAGTCAAGGTACAAGGTTGCAGCCATAAATTGAAACTGCTTGGAAGTCCTGAGGATTTCCCTTCTAGTCACAGGTACCTTGAGAGGGGCACCTGCTTGGCGGGTTGGGAGAGACTTGCCACCACCACCATGAGATCTTCTAACAGGGAATCAGACACACCTGCAACCTTTTTTCTCTCACCTCTGATATACAGTAAACCTCACCTGTGAAATCAGCAAATCATACTCTTCAAGCATTTTGTAGAGTTTCATAACCAATTCTTTTAACTACTTAGATAAATAGGGAAGATGGTTATTTTTTTTTTCCAGATCAGGAAACAAGTGAATAGCTTCACCTGTCTAAAGCTGATATGGAGTAAAATCTTCAAAGAAATCACAAGCTTTGGAGAACCAGCCCTCCCTGGCAACAGGTGTGTGTTAATCCAAAAACAAGAGCACTGTAGGGAAGTCCACTCACAATTTCAGGTCTCTTCCTTCTCTACTCTTCCCAGACCCTCCCAACATTCCCAGTCTCTCTGGCAGCCTCTGGTCCTCACAATACCTTCCCACACCCCTCACTCATTGGGTCTCACAGCCATCCACCCAACATCTCTCTCTGTCACGTGAGTTGGAAGAGAATGTGAATTTCTTCATGGTAGCCTGACAGGGACTCTCTTGCACTCTTCTTACACCTGCCTAGAACTTTCCAGTGGGTAAAGGCCTTGGCCCAGGCTTCCTCTTTAGAAACTGCAAAGCACCTGCCCAGAACTAGATAGGGTGAAGACATCCCGAGGGATTCCCAACAGAGGAAAAGGCTGCTCCAGGAAGGCTCTGCATAGACATTTTTCCTGAGCAGATGGACAAACAGCCAATGAAAACATGACGAGATGTTCAACCCATTCATTACTGAGGAAATGCAGATCCAAATCACAAGACACCACTTCACGTCTCCTAGAAGGGCTAAAATAAAACAGACAGTAACAAGTGTTGGAGAAGATATGGAGAAACTGGAACTCAGTGCTGGTAGGAATGTAACACAGTACCATCACTTTGGTAAACAGTCTAGCAGCTCCTTGAAAGGCTAAACATGGAGTTAACATATGACCTGGAAGTTCTACTCCTAGGTCTTTACCCAAGAGAACTGAAGACATATGTCCACACAGAAGCTTCATACAGAAATGTTCACAGCAGCAATTTTATTCACAAGAACCAGAACGCAGGGACCCAGATGTCCATCAACTGACAAATGGATACACAGAATGTCACATTCCAAACAATGCAACATTATCTCTCTATTAAAATATAATGATGTACAGATACATGATACAATTTGGATGAATCTCCAAAACATTTACAAGACATGAAAAACTACATACTACATTATTGTATTTACATGAAATGTCAAGAGTAGGCAAATCTTTCAAAATAGACAGCAGATTAGTGGCTGTCAGACTTCGGTCGGGAGCTATGTAGTGTGGCTGCTAATGAGTATGAGGTTTCTTCCAAGGGTAATGACAATTTTTGAAATCAGTTATCATGGTTTATAACTGTGTGAACATACTGAAAAAGTCACTGAATTGTATATATAAAAATACTGGGTTTTATTACTAAGATAGGATGTAAATTATACTTCAATAAAACTGCTATTAAAAAACAAAACACACAGAAAAAGGCTGTCTCAGAGCAGTGATTCTCAAAACTGAGCATGCAGTCACTTGGAGAACTTGTGAAAATGCAGGTTGCCATATTCCTACAGTTTCTGATTCCAGAGTTCTGGGGTGGGACTTGGGAGTTCGTCTCTCCCATGTTCCCCTGTGCAACAGCTCCTGCACGTCTGGAGCTGCATTCCAAGACCACTGGCCCATGGCAGTGCTTCTCCCCACTTTAGTGTGTGTGGTAGACCCTGTGATGCACTACTGAGACCTCTTTTCAATCAAAGACTTGCTACTCAGCTGCCAGGAGTGCTGGCAGCAGGGAGTTCAAAGGCCTGGCAACAGGGGACACCTCTCCAGCAGATCCAGCTCAGGCACGTCCCATGGGGTGAGTGATGACTGCCGCTGGGCCTCTGTTGCAGCCTGACTCCTCCCTCCACCTCTCTCTTCCTGCTCCTCCCCCTTCCCTCTTCCAGGTATCGATCCTAAGGGTAACCCTTAATAAATATTCTGCTCAATAAACTCCATCTCCTTATCACGGGAGACCCCAACCTGGGCATAATGCATCCGAATCACACAAGGAGTTTGCCAAAACGCAGATTCTGATTCTACAAATAGGGGACAGATTCTTTTTTTTTTTTTTTTTTAATTAATTTATTTGACAGGTAGAGTTGTAGACAATGAGAGAGAGACAGAGAAAGAGGTCTTCCTTCCATTGGTTCACTCCCAGAATGTCCACTACGGCCAGCGCTATGCTGATCCAAAGCCAGGAGCCAGGTGCTTTTTCCTGGTCTCCCATGCGGGTGCAGGGGCCCAAGCACTTGGGCCATCCTCCACTGCCCTCCTGAGCCACAGCAGAGAGCTGGATTGGAAGAGGAGCAGCTGGGACTAGAACCAGCACCCATATGGGATGCCAGCGCCGCAGGCGGAGGATTAACGAAGTGAGCCACAGTGCCGGCCCTGGGGGACAGATTCTAAGGTTTAGCATTTCTAACCAGTTCCTAGGTAGGTAGCAAGGGTGTTGGGTAACCTTGAAGTACTCCTCTGAATTCATAATGGCAAGATTCTATGAGTCAAATGTTCACAGAGAAAGATATCATATTTAATAGGTCATGAAAAGGGACTGATATTACTCTGTCCTTGAGATCCAAGCCACAGAACTGGGTTACAGGTAAGTATGTTCAGCCTAAGCCTTACAGGTACTTCCAGAAGCTAATCCCTTTGGACAGGGGCCAATCCCAACCTGAGTGTTACTTTATCCTATGCTCCATTGTTACAGTATGGCTTGAGGGAGTTACTTGGGCAGAAGTGAGTAATCTTTGTTGTGCAACCAGCAGACAAGTGGTGACTGATACCTCTACACAGCCTATTCAGGGAACCCATGACTGAGTGGGAAGATGGGAAGAAGGCAGGAGCAAAGGTGGTAACTGCCATCTTTCCCTGCACTTCTGCTCTCAGCCAGTGGATTCCAAGAGCATGCAGGCCAGCTCGTGTCATGTTTCCAAGCTGGGTCATTTGCCTGAGAGTATGGCAATTTGTTTTTTGTTTGTTTGTTTGTTTTGTTTTGACAGACAGAGTGGACAGTGAGAGAGAGAGACAGAGAGAAAGGTCTTCCTTTGCCGTTGGTTCACGCCCCAATGGCTGCTGCAGCCGGTGCACCGTGCTGATCCGAAGCCAGGAGCCAGGTGCTTCTCCTGGTCTCCCATGGGGTACAGGGCCCAAGCACTTGGGCCATCCTCCACTGCACTCCCGGGCCACAGCAGAGAGCTGGCCTGGAAGAGGAGCAACCGGGACAGAATCCGACGCCCTGACTGGGACTAGAACCCGGGGTGCCGGCGCTGCAGGTGGAAGATTAGCCTATTGAGCCACGGTGCCGGCTGGCAATTTGGTTTTGACCTGAATCTGTTCCTAACTTGCAGACAGCTCCATAACTTGGTTTTTCCCATTGCTCAGGTTAGTTTGGGTTAAATACACAGGTGACAGGAAAAAAAGGAGGAATTTGGAACCACATCTTAAACATGTTGTCATTGAAGGAAACTTCCAGACCATCCCACTAAACCCCCACCAGTCAGAAAGGGAATCCTGGCATGGGCTGGACCTTGGGGCTGGATGAGAACATCATTTCTGAGAGGCAGGCAAGCTCTGGTTCTCTCTATCACTGAACTATCATATCAATATTGGTCAGCTATGTGGCATATTTGTGAAAGCTTGGGAAAAGGGGTTAATATGAATTGTGATCTTTAATAAAACTAACCCCTCTATTGGCCGGCACTGCTGCTCATCCTCTGCCTGTGGCGCCAGCACACTGGATTCTAGTCCTGGTTGGGGCGCCGGATTCTGTCCCGGTTGCCCCTCTTCCAGGCCAGCTCTCTGCTGTGGCCCGGGAAGGCAGTGGAGGATGGCCCAAGTACTTGGGCCCTGCACCCCATGGGAGACCAGGAGAAGCACCTGGCTCCTGGCTTCGGATCAGCCAGGCATCCTTTCAGCTTCATCTCCTCCTCTGTAACATGAACTTGAAGTCAACACTGCTCCTTGAACTGGTGCGCCGGCCGCAGCGGCCATTGGGGAGTGAACCAACGGAAAAAAGGAAGACCTTTCTCTCTGTCTTTCTCTCTCATTGTCCACTCTGCCTGTAAATAAATAAATAAATAAATAAACTAACCCCTCTATGAAAAGTTATGGTTTTTGGCAGTTTGTCATTCTTGACTGTTACAGGTCTCAGATGTCCTTGTACGCTGTATGCGCGTGCATTTACACCTGTTGTCAATTTCACAGAAATAAAAGGAGTGGGTATTTCCTGTGCCTTGGGAAGAATACAAACAGAAAAGGAGAAGGAGGCCACCACTGAAGTGAGCCCCCGCTGACATGCCAAGGTTCTGGAAAGACCGCTTCCTGCAGTTCTGCTAGATGTTCATGGCAGCAATGAGAAAACAGGTTCTGGGGGACAGAGGGAAGATCAGAGCAGGTAAGTAACACTGGCCCCGCCAGGTCACTTCCACACTCTGTACCAAGGAACCTGCCAAGTTCTGGAAGGCTATGATGGGGAGGTTCACACAGAGAGCAACAGCTTTCTCCCGGCTTTCCTTTACAAACAAACAAAGCTGGTTTATGAATACGGTCCCAACGCACTGGGCAAACTTTAAAACCCATGCAGTATTCAAAGCCGCACTTCTCCATCATTGACACTTGCTGTGTGTTCTGGAGGGAAAGACAGCTTTGACGGTCGGTGCTCCCTGAGCCCACCTGTGATATGTGCGCTTTCTAACTGAGCAGGTCCCTGCCTGACCTGTTGAAAATCTAGAGCTCATGGAAGCAAGAAAAAGAAGTCAAGGTACAGACCAGCATAACTATCATGATTTGAAATGTTAATGCTTTATCCGTGTATTAAAACCGAGTGACTTCCAAACCTGCCGCTGCTTCTCACGAAAATGAATACAAGCATCGCCATGCAGGGTTAAAAGGAGTCCCAGAAACCTACCCCAAAAATTCAAGTCAATTATCCTCTGAGCGGGGATTTCTCTCCAGTTTCACTGCTTCCCACAAGGGAAACGATGTCTGGAGAACAGAATAGTAAAGAAACAATACACCACCAAAGAGGAAAATAACATCTTTATAATTACAGATTAGTTCCCAAACAAATTGCACGCCTACACTCGCACTGCTTTGAGGCTGAATCACTTCAGAGGAGCTTGCTCATCCCCTTCAGCCATCACCATTGACAGCTTAACAGCTCAATCGTGGGGGGTTCGATACGGAAACCCTAGCCAGCAAAACCAGTCTCAGATGACCCGCTCGTTCCGTTTTTTGGGGGGGAATGCGGAGAACACGGTTACGGAAAGCACAAACAGGGAGTTTATCATTGCTGGGGAGTGCTGAGCTGCGCCGTCTTCCAACAGCCTGATTTCCGTGTGCCAGTTTCAGCCATTACCCAATAATAGCAGACAGAGATCAGAAGCCGACAGAAAGTCTTGCTTGGCTAGAACAAGCATATCCCTTTATCAGGGGTCATCCAAGTTTGCCTGACTTGAGCAAGGCACCCACATTTACTGCAACCCACTGGTTACTTCTCCATTAAATGGGTTTCTTAACCATCACACTGGTTATTTAATTCCTACCCCATGGCTCCCCCAAGAAATCAAAAGTGCACTATAATTATATAAACTCTTAATTAAACTGAAGAATTCAGTGTTGCCATTACCCGTCAGTAATTCCACTCAATTAGGACAATAGACTTCCATTTATTACTGAACTCCTAATTGCTACTCATTTTCCTGGTTAGTAATTGCCAATCCTATCAGACAATGTGCTTAAAGAAAATTCTGCCATGAAAGTATGTTTCTCTCCGTCGGAGGAAAGGTGGAAAGCCCTTACGTGGTGCGGAGTCAGGTCCTCTTCTCCACCCCGGGCTGCTCCAGGCTCGGACTTTCCAAGGCTGATGTGCCCCGGGTCGGTTATGGACGCTGAGATCCGCGGGAGACTGACCCACAAAGGAATGGCGTATCCAGGCAGCTAGAAAATCCCAAAGCCAAAGCCGAGCTGGAGACGACGCAAAACCAAAACCATCCGACGCGCGCGGAGTCTGGATCTCCAGATGAAGTTCAAAGTCTCCAGGAAAGGTGCACCCTATTAAGTCTTGAGGGGTAGGTCCACGACAAGGAGCAGGGTCGACTTCTGCTGCATCTCAGCCGCGCGAGACCCTAGATGAGGGTTTGAGGCCGGCAGCTGCGTGGTGCCCCGGCAGGGGCTATCCAGCCTCGCTCGGCCTCTCCGCGTCGGGCTTCCGAGGTGGGTCCGCAGGCAACGGCAGGCGCGCCCGGCTCGCCGTGGTCGCGGCGCCCCGGGAAACTTGCCGGGCCCGCCGCTCTCCGGCTCCGGACGCTGCCGGCGGCCAGGCACCGGGGCTGCGACGCGTCCTGCAGCGGGCTCCGGGAGAGCTCCCGGACGGCCACCAGACGCCAGCGGTCTAGCAGCGACTCGCCGAAGCCCGGGCCCCGGAGCAGCGCGCCGCCCGCCTCCGCCCCCGCCCCGCCCCGGCCTGCGGAGCGCCCCGGCCCGCCTCGCTCCTCATGACCGTCTTGCTAATTAGCCCAGAAGACTGCAACCCGCCGGCTAGCGAAGACACCCGCGGAGGGGAAACTTGACAATTTATTCCCGGGCCCAGGGGAGGTCACCCGCAGTGCACCAGCGGATTGGCTGCGGCGCGCGCGGCGGCGGCGGCGGAGCGCGCCGGCAGAGCGCGCGCTGTTTCTGATCGGCTCTGCCATCCAGGCCCGCCCGGCGGCGGCAGCAGGTGCGGCAGCCCGGAGCAACCCGCCGCCGCGTGGCGAGGTGCCGTGTGAAGGGCAGGCTGTCGGTGCAGGAACCACAGAACTGCCCCACCCATCCAGGCTGAGTGCTTTGCAAGAAAAGCTCTTTGCTGTTTGGGTTTTTAGAGGTCACGTTATCTCGTTGAGCCTTGCGTTTTTGACAACGGGTGCCGGCCATTTACAGCCTCATCTGCATGCAGTGTTGACTTCAAGTTCATGCTACAGAGGAGGAGATGAAGCTGAAAGGATGCAGGGGGCTGTAAGGGTAGAGTGGGCAGAAAGCCCGGGTCTCACTCCTACTCTTTCTGAAAAGGCCCCGGGCGCCCCAGAGGCTGCACGGACCTCAGGGACTTGCACAGGAAAACGCAGCGGCGCGCCCTGAGAGCTGCCGACCATGGAGTGTAATGCAACCGGTGAGGTCCACGCAGTGAATCAGTGAGCATTGTCAACACCGTATAGGGGAGGAGCCGAAGGCTTGCAAGAGTTCACAAAGCTCCTTGAACTGGAGGGAGTGACAGCGTGGGCACGCAAACTCTAATTCCTGGGTTTCCCACAGCATCTTGAGGTGCACGGAAGAAGGGGGATTCCAAGAGGGGCTGCCTGAGGATGACTCTTATGCAAATAGCAGCAAGTGATTAGAAGAGGTTGCTTCGACACCAGCTTTGCACACCCTGCCTACAAAGCAGCTGGTGGTAATGACGCTTCTTGTCCACCCCGTTTTGGTAATGCAACAATTACCCCCAATGAAGTCAACACACTCCTGCCCAGTCTGTGTTCTGGCCTTTGCAGCCTCAACCCACAGACACGGAAGGAAACCATTAAAAGAGGCTCCCCCTGGGCCCAGGGCCTGAGAGTTGCTGGGGCTCTCTCTGGTCCTGGCATCATACTCAAGCAGGGCTCGTGTCCTAGTTACCTCGTATCTGAGTCTGAAGGTGCAGAGCCCAGCATCAGTCCTCCTGCCACTTCCCTGAGCAGGGAACTGGGCCTGCTAACCCGCGCCACCAAGTCACTGGTTAACTGGGTCTCTGGACCAGCATCCTTCAGGAACTTGGTAGAAATGCGAATTCTTGATCCAACCCAAGACCTGCTGAGTAGGAAAACTCTAGGGGCCACCAGTGTGTGAACAGTCCCCTCCAGGTGAATCTGGTGTTCACCCGCCTTTGAGAGCCACTGCTCGAAAGAACTGTTTCTCATGGTTACATGAGGGGGACACAGCAAGGGGGTCTAGGGTCAAAGTGGGTAAGTCAGCCTTGTGCTGCAAAACGTGCCTTTGCTCTCTTCCCCTGGGCCACAGGGAGGAGCCTGAAAGGAGCTGAGTAGAACTGGGGCATAGGGCTGGCGCCGCAGCTCACTAGGCTAATCCTCCACCTTGCGGCGCCAGCACACCAGGTTCTAGTCCCGGTCGGGGCGCCAGATTCTGTCCCGGTTGCCCCTCTTCCAGGCCAGCTCTCTGCTGTGGCCCGGGAGTACAGTGGAGGATGGCCCACATGCTTGGGCCCTGCACCCCATGGGAGACCAGGAGAAGCACCTGGCTCCTGCCATTGGATCAGCGCGGTGCGCCGGCCGCGGCGGCCATTGGAGGGTGAACCAATGGCAAAAAGGAAGACCTTTTTCTCTGTCTTCTCTCTCTCACTGTCCACTCTGCCTGTCAAAAAAAAAAAAAAAAAAAAAAAAAAAAAGAATTGGGGCATAGGATTCACTTTCCCCTCTACTTTTTTTTTTATTATTTATTTATTTTTGACAGGCAGAGTGGACAGTGAGAGAGAGAGACAGAGAGAAAGGTCTTTCTTTTTCTGTTGGTTCACCCCCCAATGGCCACTGCGGCCGGTGCACCGCGCTGATCTGAAGCCAGGAGCCAGGCGTTTCCTCCTGGTCTCCCATGTGGGTGCAGGGCCCAAGGACCTGGGCCATCCTCCACTGTACTCCCGGGCCACAGCAGAGAGCTGGCGTGGAAGAGGGGCAACCGGGACAGAATCCGGCGCCCTGACCGGGACTAGAACCCGGTGTGCCGGCGCCGCTAGGTGGAGGATTAGCCTAGTGAGCCGCAGCGCCGGCCCCCTCTACTTTTGAGTATCACTGTGGCCTGACCCTGGCCTCCTGTCATCTCAACACCAGTGGGCACGGAATCCAGGGCTATCTGGGCCAGGCTCTGTGGCCCACAGTATTTTGCCGTGGGCAGAAGAATGTTCTGAATTCTATGATGTTCCAGAATGCTGAGCTGGCCCTCCTGGCCGCTGGATGGAAGCCTTCTACTGTCTCTCTATAGAATCATCTGGCACTGGGAGCCGTTCAAATGCTTGTTACTGTATCACAGCAGCTGGAGGCGAGCGAGTTCCTGAACTGGAGTGCTCACCTTGATCCAGGCAATGAATCTGCAGCCCAATTCCACCAAAAGGACTCAGGCTTCCCACCCACTCAGTGGGAAGAACAGTCCCTCACTTGGTTTCCTGGGTGTTGTAGGGACTTAATGAACTTTGCACTTTTGGGGAAAAAAGTTAGCCATTCTTGAAAATGTACAAGAGTTATGATATCTCATAATCTCATTAAGAGATGTGCACTGAATGGCCTCAGATTCCATAATCAACCAGCCAGGAATTGGCCTTGATGCGGATGGCCTTAAGCATCACTGAAATGTGGGTCTTCTGGGGCCTAGTCTGTCTGTCTGTCTGTCTGGCTCTTTCTCTCTCTCTCTGTGTATGGGACTGAGGATGGAGAAGGGGAGAACAGAGCATAGAATTCTCAGCCCTAGTCTTTATATGACTAATGGTAGTGTGTGTATAGCTCCTTGATTTTTTAAACATTACAGCCCCATTTAATAAAACATGGTTTTTGAAACAGGAAGATTATGAAGTGTAGATCGTTGAGTGCCTGCTCCGTGCCAGGAGATGTTGCTCTAAGTGCTTTCTTGGAGTTGATGCTTCCATGAGACCTATGAGGTAGGTTCCATTATGATCCCATTGTACACATGAGAAAATGGAATGATAAACAAGTCCACTAACGTGTCCACAGTCACACAGCCAGCAAGGGCCAAACCTATATTTAAGCCCAGGCGGTTGAGTGCCAGATCTCAAGTCTCTACAGTCAGCATTGCACTGTTCATGACAGAAACTTTATAGAGAAAAAGGAGACTGCCTTTCTTTGGTGTGTCATCTATACAGACATGTAAAATGCATGCCAGTGGCAAATAGGAGTATTTTTTCTTCATGCATGATGAATTTTCTAAATTTTCACAATGAGCATGTATTATCTGTACAACCATAAAAATACTGTATTGCTACTATTTGTACAGATTACCTATGAGGTGATCCTTGAACCTCCTGGGAAGCCTAGATCTTATTTCTGCATGTTTGGTGGCTGGAAGGTTTGCCAGCTTTGCCAACAGCAGTGCCAGCCACACTGAGGAATGGTGGGTCATCTGGCAGCCAGAATGGGAGCAGTGGGAGGTCCTACAGATAGCCTTGACATGGGTGTGCATTAAGGATAGCCTGCAGGTTGGGGGAGCGCAGACACAGACATGGGGCATCTCCAGGAGACAGTGGGTGAAGCTGTTGCCAGGAACCAAAGTGTCCCGTCAAGGAGTAGGCTGGTGTAGGTCCCAGAATTTTCTTTTCCCCTTCCCTTAGCAAAGGTGGTGAGCAGCATGTTGGATGGACGAAAAGCTTGGAAATGGGCAGCCACCAAGTGGGTGTGCCATACCATGTCCAAAGAATCCTGGTACAGGGTCATACTCAGGAACCCACTTCCTCTCTCCCGTTTGCCTGGAACTCTTCCCAGGACAGGTGTTCCCTCTTTTCCTGAACCTTTTCCCAAAGCACACAGTTAGAGACAGGCCAGAGGGAGCACCTCTGAGTTTGGCGCTCTTTTGCTGCCCCACATTGCCAATCTAGGTAAATTTGTACATCTGGATGGTGAAATATTAACTATGACTCCCTGTAATTCTGTACCACGTTAAATGAAAATAACTGAGCAAGCATGCTACTTAGTATGAGTGTTACAAATATCTATACCATGAAATTCAGTTCTCCCAGCAAAGCTGCAGTCTGAGAAGGTGGCTAGTTCGCTTACTGGGAGAGTTTTACATTCACAACCGCATGCATGTCTGTTACAACTGGGAAATCTGTTACGTTCTGTTGACAACTCAGAAACTGTTTCTATATTCCTGCCACATCGCTGGGAGATTTCCATGCCCAGGGAGAGAATGCTTTCATGTATTTAGGCACCAGGGTTATTTTTTTTCAGTGCATTTATGGTTTAACAGAAGTTTCTTTTTGGTCATAAAAATATAAAAATTACGATGACTGGCTTTAGGGTCCACAGAGACCAGCTTGGGGGAAAGGAAATTACCTTCCTAGTCCACCAATGCTGTCCTCTTCAAGTCATATCCTGATGGCAGCCTCAACTACCGCCATGTCCCTCTGAGGCCCCTAAAATAAAGGAGCAGTAGGCCCCAAAGAGCTTCTGACAATCACTAGAAAGGCAGCGGATGGGGAGAACAAGGAGTTGAGCGTCAGAAAGATCTAAGTTCCAAGGCCCACTTTAGTCACCAGCCCTGTGAACTTGGCAAATCACTTCCATCTCTGTCGCTGCGGCTTCTCGTCTAATAGATGAGAGCCACGTCCCCTCCCCGCAGATCCTGGTGGAGTGCTCGGCCAGTCATCAAAAGCTGCACGTGACTGGCCTTGAGTTCGAAGTGGCTGTCAGTACTTCTTGGGACCTGGCGCTCCCTTGTTTGGGGGATTATCTACATATACATGGACATTTACCCACATGCAAAGCAAGCCTCTGATCCCACAAGAGTGAGGTCCTTGCTCACCTGACAGCAGCCAGAGACAAAGTCTGGTGCACGGTGTCACTGGCCCGTCCTCTGCAGAGTGCTGTCACTGCTTTGGGGGAGGGTTAGCTGGGGAAATGGTGAGGGATTTCAAGCAGGAAGCTACAAAGGGGGAAGCCAGGGAGATAATGCTTCAGGTAGACCCAAGAGTAACCCTGCTCCCTCCCAGAGTCCCCCTGTGTTGGGGGTGATGAGTTAAGAACTGAAATGAAGGACTGGTGGTGTGGTGTATCAGGTTAGGCCACCACCTGCAATGCCAGCATCCCACATGGGCACCGGTTGAGTCCCAGCTGCTCCACTTCCAATCCAGCTCTTTGCTAATGCACCTGGGAAAGCAGCAGAAGATGGCCCAAGTCTTTGAGCCCCTGCACCCATGTGGGAGACTCAGATGAAGCTCTTGGCTCCTGGCACAGCCCTACCTGTTGCTGCCATTTGGGGAGCAAACCAACAGATGGAAGATCAATTTCTCTCTTTTTGTCTCTCTCTCTTTCTCTGCCCTTCAAATAAATAAATAAATCTTAAAAAAAAAAAAAAAAGAACTAAAACAAGAATAGAAGCTCAACAGAACCCATCAGTCCAACCTGATACCCTGACTTTCTAGGTCAATATTTTCCCATGGGGTTTTGCACATACAAGAGTTGGTGGCTTTTGATTTATCTCCCTGTTAGCCCAGGCTGCCCCTTTTCATAGCCCCTTACTCCTGCCCCTGGGGCAGCCCTCATTTACTCCCGACATAGGAGGAGTAGAGAAGGGAAGAGCCACGCCATAGCCCGGTTTCTCCGTGCCCATGGAAGGCACGCCTCGCCCAGCTCTAGCAGTGCAGGCTTGCAAGGCCACTGCTCCATTACCCCGGGATGCCAGCGCCAGGGAAAGGCTCCCACTGTGCGAGTGGCCGCCTTTTTTTTTTTTTTTTTTTTTTTTTTTTTTTTTTTTTTTTTTTTACAGCTGCTGCCTCTATAGGAAATGCTCTGAAGGGATTTTGGAGGCCGTGGGGCGTCCAACGATGTTTCAAAGTGGATGCTTCACTTTCAGGGAACATGAGCTTTGTAACCCCTGATGTATAGATTGGAGTCTGAATATGCTTAGATCTCCGAATGGAAGGGTTTCTCAAAGAAAAAACTCCAGAAATACCCGAATTCAGATGTACAAAAATGTGTGAGAATCAAGAACAAAGCCGGCAAAAGCACAGGGAGTGAATAACCTTTCATTTCCAGCTGCTTTCCCCACTAGAGACAGTCATGGTCTGTGCTGCACTATTTGATGCAAATGCCTCTCAGAAAAGAGCCAGCGGATAATAGATGAAAAGATTATCTGTGACATTATGAAAAATGAAAGTTTAAAAATGGCTACAAGTCCCATAAAAAAAAATCCTAAACTTTATTCAGTCTTGTTGAAAGGCAAGAGCGGAACTGTGTTTTATTCAGCCCCTGGGGGCCCTGCCTCTTCTGCCATTGTGCTGACGCCTTCCACCAGCTCATCAGTTTTCAAAAATCTTTCCTGCTGCTTTCTCTTTGCTGGAAACATAAGGTCCAAGAAGCTATCACAGCCCTGCTTCTTTTCCCTAACTTGTCTCTGATGCTAGAAATTCAAGTGCTGCAGCTCCGGCCCCTCTCCCTTCTCTTCCCAGTCGTCCCCCTCTGTGCTAAACCGCTGGCTGCACACTTGATTTAACAGATGAATTACAGATTCAAGGCATGGGTTTCCAGGGCAGGAAAGAGTCTGATTTCTGTCCAGGTCTCTCTTGATTGGCTCAGCATGGAAGTCTTTCATTTAATGGCCAGGCCCTGCTGTGAACACCTCTGCTGGCACCACACCGATTTCTTTCTTTGCTGGAGAGAGGAGCAGAGATCCTAAAGAGAGATTTTTCCATCTTCTAGAGTTCTGGTGTGCTGACAACGTAGCATTCCTTTTAAACAGAACATTGCAAGTGTAACCCAAGACTCTGGGAAACATTTGATCTATCAGACCATCCCTCTGTGATCTCAAAGTTGGCACCGGGGGAGAAGAGCACCCAGGCCATGAAAATGTGTCCCTCTCTTCCACTCGGTCTGAGGAGGAGGCAGCGTGGTGCGGCAGGTCAGTGTGAGGTTCACACCCAGCTCTGCCACCTGCTACTTGGGCTGACTTTGAGAAAGTCTCAGTGCCTGAATTTCTCCAATTGCAAAATGAATACAATAAGGCTATTGGGTCAGGCCACCCAGAAATGCTGATTCTCGACTGTTTTTTAATACAATAAGATTATTAGAGTGAACCATGCAATGTTGCTGACACTTGACTGGCTTTGATCTACAAACATGGCGGTCTCATTTGGCCCATCCTAATCCTCAAGTGACTGAGAGGATAAAGGCGGAAGGCCATATAATGTACTGTGCCGAAGGACGTGGTACACTGTATATGCCCAATAAAAGCTAGCTGTTGTTACTGTCAAGAGGTTTGTAGAGATCACTTGCTGTTAGCAAGTCACTGTACCAAGTGTCCCAAAGTAACATACTTAGAGCTGTCGCAACCGGCCAAGGACCACCTGTCCAGGTGATGCAGTGCTGGCAAATGCCACAGAGGATGGAGTACGGTGTGCACTCCATCAAAACTCTAGGTCTTTGTGACATCACCTGTTTTCTTATTTCCTCCTGAAAACCTCCTTCCCACACAGAAGGTCCCCTTCTGTTCTGGGGCCATCTTATCCACTGGTCAGTTTCATGAGCTGGTCGGTTTGACTGGAATTAGAATTCCATCTACTCAAATGGCGATTCCAAAAATATGCTTGGAAGTATTCATTCAGGGGCCAGCATTGTGGTACATCAGGTTAAGCTGCTGTTTGCAGTGCTGGCATCCCCTAGGGGCACCAGTTTGTGTCTTGGCTGTTCCACTTCCAATCCAGCTCCCAGCTAACGTGCCTGGGGAAGCAGTGGAAGATGGCCCAAGTGCTTGGGCCCCTGCCAACCATGCAGCAGAAACCAGATGAAGCTCCTGGCTTTGGCCTGGCCTAGCTCTGGCCATTGCAATCATTTGGGGAGTGAACCAGCAGATGGAAGATCTTTCTCTCTCTTTGTAACTCTGACTTTCAAATAATGAATAAATAAATCTTTTTTTTTTAAGAAAGTATATGTCAATCATACAGATGTAAAAATAATGGGCAAAAGGGGCACAGGGCTCCTTTCTCTGTCTAAACCATAGGGTTCTGGAAGCTGGACAGTACTGAGGTTGGGACTAGATGCAGTTATGGTGAATTACAAGCCCCCAAATACAATTTCCCGGGCATAAATAAGGCTTCTTCAAGATTCACTTACTCCGGTAGGATGCCCTTAGATTTCTACTGCAGGTCTCTCTGGCTCAGCAGAAAGTGGAGCAGTTGCCTGCCCCTCACCCAAAGGCTTCTCCTAAGACTGCCTGTACCACTTTGTGCCTCCTTCCTCTGTTTACTGCAAGTGATGGAGAGCCAGGGTCTGAGTTACTCTGGCTGTTGCAGTGAGAAGGAAGCAGCGGAACTATGAAAGTCACCTCAAGGACAGCATCAGCCAGTGTCGACCTGCACGCCGAACTGGTGGCAGGTCCAGCCAGAATGCAAACGCGAAGCTAGCGTTCCCACAACAGATTTTAGGGTACATGCCCGAGTGCTGAGTACTCCCCAGAAATGCCGACGCGAAGCACCACGCAAGCATCCTGTGCCAAGTTTACACCAGGCCACTGCTGGACGCCCTGTCTACTACAGTGCTCCCTGACTCACACTCCAAATCACACCACTTCTAGCGGTGCTTTTTTTCTTTAAAGATAGATAGATAGATGATAGATAGATTTATTTATTTATTTATTTATTTATTTGAAAGGCAGAGTTAGAGAGAGAGATAGAGAGATCTTCCATCCACTGGTTCATTCCCCAAATGGCCACAATGGCCCAAGCTGGGCTGATCTGAAGCCAGGAGCTAGGAGCTGCTTCTGGGTCTCCCATATGGATGCAGGGCCCCCAGTACTTGGGCTGTCTTCCATTGCTTTACCCTCTATGCCACACCTCTGGTCCTGTGATTCTTTTTAAAAAAATTATTTGGGGGCTGGCGCTGTGGTGCAGCGGGTTAAGCTGTGTTATGCAGTTGCTGATATCTCATATGGGCACTGCCGGTTTGAGTCCTGGCTGCTCCACTTCTGATCCAGTCTCCTGGTAATGTGCCCGAGAAAGCAGCAGAAGATGGCCCAAGTTGCTGGGCCCCTGTACCCACATGGGAGACCCAGAAGAAATTCCTGGCTCCTGGCATTGGCCTGCACAGCCCTGGCCATTGTGGCCGTCTGGGGGGTGAACCAGCAGATGGAAGATCTCTCTCTCTCTCTTCTTCTCCCTCTCTGTAATTCTACCTTTCAAATAAATAAATAAATCTTAAAAAAAAAATTATTTGGAAGGCAAAGAGAGACAGCAAGAGAGTGAAACATACACACAAAGAGCGAGCAAGGGTGCAAGCGAGGGAGACAGAGATAAAGAGACTTCCCATCCATTTGTTTCCTGTTTTTTTTTTTGTTGTTGTTGTTAAAGATTTTATTTATTTGTTTGAGAAGCAGAGTTACAGACAGTGAGAGGAAGAGACAGAGAGAAAGGTCTTTCATCCACTGGTTCACTCCCTAAATGGCCACAATGGATGGAGCTGAGCTGATCTGAAGCCAGGAGCTAAGAGCTTCTTCTAGGTCTCCCACGTGGTGCAGGGGCCCAAGGACTTGGGCCATCTTCTACTGCTTCCCCAGACCTTAGCAGAGAGCTGGTTAGGAAGTGGAGCAGCTGGGACTCGAACTAATGCCCACAGGGGATGCCAGCACTGCTGGCAGAGGATTAACTCACTGTGCCACGGTGCAGGCCCCTTGTTCACTTCTTAAATGCCTATGAGGGCTGGGGCTGGGCCAGGCTGAAGTCAGGAGCCAGAAACTCAATCGAGGTCTCCTATGTGGGTGGCAGGGCTCCAGCCCCTTAAGCCACCCCTGCTGCCTCCCAGGGTGCTGTTAGCTGGAAGCTGGAACTGTGGAGCCTGGAGTCAAAGCCAGATACTCTGATATGGGACGTGTGTGTCCCAAGCTGCATCTTCACTGTTGTGCCAAACGCCTGTCCTACTGACAATTCTGGAGATGCCCAACCCTAAATAAAATCCCCCATTCACCACACATACACACACAGACTCTCTCACACTTTACTGAAATCATTCTCCGTTAGCCTGATCATAATTATCCTGAAAGCTTGTTTGTTTCTTTTTAAATGGAGATATTTTTGGACCTCCGAAAAAAAAAAAAAAAAGGAAAGGATAATCTAGAAATATGTGTAAGGGAAACATACAGTATCACCATCCAGCCTAAGAAATCGATATTTTAGGCATCTCTGCACAGCACAGATACTGTCATCATTGTGATATGTTATTTACACTTTGGCTACCCACACACACACACGTAAACTGTGTGGCATTATCTGTGTGTTTTAAAACTGTATTTCACTGGTTTTGTTCGGCTTTCAGACAAGAGATTCTGACTCACTGGGCCCATTATGCTTGCTTATTTGCCTTGAAGCCAGCTAGATTGCGGGTGAATGCTAGGGTGGCCATTCACAAAGAATCCCAAGCAGACCACTCTGAAGAGGAAAGCTGTCCGCTGTTGACAACTACAGCAGGCACAAACTGGGGCCGTCTGAGGCCACCGGGACCTGGGGCACCTCACTGCTGGCAGTTCGGCTCCTGCTCTCACAGCTGGGTTTGGAAGGACCATCCAGAAGAAGGCCTATGCCATCACGCCTGCTGAGCCTCTCTCGGGGAGTGAGTCAGTTCCCGTGTGCCTCCTTCGGTAGAAAATCATTCATGAGAACCCCAGTTTCCTCATTAGTGAGAGAGGGCGTGTGGAGGAAGAGGGACTGTGGCTCTTCTTACCCTCCTAGGCGCTGCTCTGTATGGCCCCGTGCTGTCAGTGCACAAGGAAACATTTCCAGGCCCTGAGAAAGCCCTGTTGGCCCCCAAACTCCCCTCCCCAGACAGCTGGGGCATCCTCTGTGCAGCTGTTTCTACATCAGGGTGAGGTCAGATTGTCCCCCTGCAGGAGCCCCAAAAGCTGACTGGCCAGGGCTCTCCATTGCTTTCTCATCCAGCAGCTTAATTAGCCTGTTTCTATGGAAATGAGCTTACTGCTAATCAGGTTTACTCTCAGCTCCCACCCGGTTACTGATGCACCCCTCAGATTTGAAATAGTGCTGAATTAGATGTTTGCTAAGTGAGTAAAAAGAAGCCAGAAAGAGTATCAGAGGAGTCAGTAATTTTTACTTCCTTTTGGGAAAAAAAAACAAATAAACAAATAGAAACAACCAGACCCTGTGCTTCATCAACACTATGAGAAGCAGAGTGTGGAGGCAAGTGAGAACCTTCCCAGCTCCCGGCGTTGGCCCAGGGCCAGGGTTACCCTCTGCGCTGTGGCCATTGTTGGAAATGACAACAGAGCCAAAGAAAGACCAACACTTTCAACCACCATCATGGTCCATGCTTTTGGCTCTGGCCTTGCCCTGACAGGTCACAAGACTCCAGCCTTGGAGCAGGGGACCCACTGTTTGTGGGAGTGCTGTGGCCCACACTGAGTGTGGCCTGCACTGCCGCTCGGCCTGCTCTGGCTCAAGGCTCAGCCTGCCACCCAGACCACCTTCATTATTCTGTCTCCGTATTCAGACATTCAGATGCACAGCCATTTTATCAAGGGCTGTTCCCCTTCCCAAATTACATTTGACCAGTTTCATTTCTGCCTGAAATTAAAACACAGAACTTATAAATCCCAAGCTGTCACAGCGTGAATGAAACCCTAGAAATAAATCCAGTCTAATGACAGAGCGAGCCAGAGACCTCAGTGGGAAACAAGATACTTTGTTTAATAATTATCAGCCTGGTTTCATTCAGGGCCTGTCTGGCAAAGCAGTGGTGTCAGAACCGCACAGAGAAGAATTTTTCCCCCAGATTTCACCCTGGGAAAGACCGAAGCCATTTAAACCCAGACTGGACACTTTTGATTTACATTCCTGATATTAAATGCGGAGCGGCTGCCTGCATTTATGCTATGGGGCATTACTTCAGCACGAGAAACAGGGGAGGTGGCAGGCATCCAGTTTACTAATGAACAAGCTTATCTGGAGGAAAACAGCTTTTCACACCGTAACAAACAATGAACACCTCTTAGATAACAAATTCAATGGCAAAAATATAGCATTGTACATGTCACAGTCCCATAATTTAATGGAGGCACTTGCAGCATTAGTGGTTTACATTAATTTTTAAAATTAATTTTGTTTGGCCCGCAGGGAAAATATTTCTCTTTTTTTGTTTCTGATATCCTGCAGCTCATTAGCGCTGCTTACTGCTGCTCTACAATACTATCCATAATCGACCACTTGGTAGCCAGAGGCCATTTTTAAAAGCAGAGAGCTGGGAGAGGGGTGGAAAGCAGCCTTCTCTCTCTGCTTCCTCAAGGGAAGACCCCCCACACCCCCGGCATGACTAAGGCAGGTGGAGGCCAGGCAAGCCTGGTGGCTCCTGTGAGTGCTGATGTCAAGGGTCCCAGGGACGAGGGGGCAGTTTTGGTTGGGCCTAAGTTTCCCTCCAGCCTTTTAATTTATTTGAAAGACAGACATAGAGACATCTTTTCATTTGCTGATTCACTCTTCAAATGCCCAGAGCAGTCAGGGTTTGGGCCAGGCTGAAGCCAGGAGCCTGCAGCTCCATCCAGGTCATCACCTGCTGCGTTAACCGGAAGCTGGATTGGAAGTAGAAGCTGGAATTGGCAGTTCAAGATGGGATGCAGGCTTCTGGTGCCAAAACAGCCTTTTCTTCTGTCACTCACTGTAACTGTCTCTGGTCCCAGGGCAGTGGCTCCCACATCTGGGCAGTCTCTGCTGGGACACAGGT
Source organism: Oryctolagus cuniculus (assembly GCF_964237555.1). Taxonomy (NCBI): domain Eukaryota; kingdom Metazoa; phylum Chordata; class Mammalia; order Lagomorpha; family Leporidae; genus Oryctolagus; species Oryctolagus cuniculus. Next base: position 46,892,295 of record NC_091450.1, read on the forward strand.
TGCTAGGCCCACTTCACACCCAGGGATCAGCTTCCTCTGTCTCCCACCCCTCCCTCGAAAGGGTTAACCACTGGCTACTGAGAAAACAGGCCCCTCTCCCTCTGCCTGGGGCAGGGAGACCAGGGAATTCACTGCTAATCACTGCGGTTGTGATTTCTGATTTCAACTGGCAGCAAAGAGAATTGAACTGGGGTCCCCTGAGAGCAGCCAGCTCCACAGGCAGACCTAGGGCTTGTTAAGCTGTGGTGCTGCCATGCGACTATCAATTTTAAATTAATCTCCCCAGTCTCTTTAAAGTGGTTGCTAAAAATATAATCTCTGGGATATCTTACCATAAGACTTAACTAAAGGGAAAAATGTGGATAATAATTAAGTGCTTCCCTCCGTCTAAGCCCCCTGTGAAACACTTCTGGAGACTTGGCTAATCCATGGGCAGCAGGAAGGCCAGCCAGGGGCAGTCGCAGGCTCGCAGAGAGCTGGTTTATACGTTACACACTTTCTCTAAATAAAACTTAAACAGGCAATATGCATTTGGACAAAAGGTTAAAGATACAGTGCTACACTGTATTAAAACAAATCCTTCCCTATTTTTAACCCAAAGAAGTTGGGCAGGCAGAGCCAGAAAAAATTGTCTAGACATACTTCTGCTAAGCTCACGAGGGAGTCGTTACAAACTCACTTTATAGGGACATAATCTAGGTTATATATACAACACTTTTTTTTTTAAGGCAGCAACTTGGTGGGACAATATGAACAACAGTGAAAGGAGTTCTTATTCGCAAGAAAGTGACCCTCTGTGGAAACATCTCTGGCCCTATTGAAGGCCTAAGTCAAAAGTAGACATGTTTTCTAAAAGCAGCTAAGAATGATGAAGAAGGAAACTATCAGCAAGTTTGTAACAAAACCCACCATTCTACCACACTCGGCAGTTTTCGGCTCCATGGACGGATGCTTCTGTACCTGGACTTCTGAGAAGTGCCAAGCCCCAGGCTCCCCAGAGCGGAAGTACCCCTTGGTGCTTTCCCTTCCCCTCCCCTGGCCTCCTGTGTCTCTGTGAGGTGGGAACACCAGACAATTGAGAGCAAGAGCTCTGGACGCGTCCATGCCCCTTCTACGCATAGCCACACACGTCTGAGGACGTCAGCTCTTAGAGGGCCTCTCCACTCGGCATGGCTTGGCATGAAACACAAGGGTGCTTTGTACAGTCAGTTTGATGAGGAAGGAGGAGGGGCAGGAGGAAGATGATGGAAGAAAGGACCAGGAAGAAGGCCTTGGGTGAGGTTTTCACACCACCACGCTGTGTTGCCTTCTCATGGTGAGGTGAAAGAAAACCCCCGAGCTCCATAAAATCCCATTCATTCTGTAAGTTCCTTTCTTTGATAACAGCAAACAATAAACTAACTCATTGCTTCTACTACCAAGTAGATGTCTGACCTTGAAAAGGCTCCTTAATATCTTTTTTTTTAAAGTGGTTAACACAAGTTCTACAATTCTGAATGATGCTTGGTTAATAAAACCAAAAAAAAAAAAAAAAAAAACCCACAAACACAGGTCACTCAATTTGGACCTCACCTTTTCACACGCAGTGAACAGTCAGAACGGAGAAGTTTCTAATATACGCATGCTCACTGTATGAACAATATAAAACGTAAGAGCTCAGCGTAAGTAAGTCAACCACACCACATCAGGAAAACAGTGAATGACGAGGGGAGAAAAGTGACCGTGAAGTCTCTCAAGCCTCACACGGCCCCCGGGGGACCCTGGGGCTATCTCTGCGAAGCCTGGGCGTGGGTGGTGAGCAGAAGCTCTTGGTGCGTAACAGACAGGGTACAGTCTCAAAGATGACCTCCCCACCAGGCCACCGAGAGCGAGTCTCTGCCAGCCCAGTGACTCACAACCTTCCGCTGCTGTTGTTACACATTCTACCTGAAAGCCCTATGAAAGCTGTGGCCCTTCTTCGGAGGCAACCATACAACTACACAAGCAAACACAACTTTATGTGCACTTTGCGGGGGTAGGGGGGGATTCCTGGATTCCCTGACATTTGTCTGCAGATCCTGTAGTGATCTATCAACCACATGATGAAACCTGCTGTTCTGGGCTTAGATACTGGAATACTTATCTGCTCTCCCATTTGCCTGGAAGGTTTGTCGTGTTCCCATTTTCTCCAGAAGAAATTTATTTTTCAATTAAAAAACTAACCTGACTCTCCCTGCACACCCGAGCAATTCTGCAGGGAGTCTGGCGTGCTTGGCTCCATAGGAAAAGGTCCACAAACAAAAGCCACACAGCTATATTCCTACTGGCCCGAGCACCTGCACAGGGAGGGCTTGGGTCCCGAGGGTTCATTCAGAACCATCATTCCATAGGCGAGAATTCCTGCCAGCAAGTAAGTCTGTGTCCCCCCCTCCTATTAGAGAGGCCCTCTTTCTGACCCCTTTGACCTGCCTTCTTCCTGAAGAACTAATAAGAAAGTGGTACCTGGTGAGGGGGCGGGTGACAGGCAGGAAGCCGCCTCCTGGAATGTCAATGACATGGGGGGCTCTATTCCTATTCAGCAGACAAGCGGCTACCCAGGGCACATCTGCATAGCTGAAGGTCAGTAGGAAGCCAGGCCTGGAACGCTACTGCTACAGGGGCTTTAAGAGCAGAAACTACCAAGCCTACTCACTCTACTTGGCACCAGGCTATTGGCTGCTAGAAGGTGGCTATCCGTTTTGAGGGCCAACGCTTTTTAGAGAAGCATGGCTCCAACCAGGCCAGTGCTGGCTGGCTTCAAAGGCATCGCGTGGAAGATGCCCAAGCTACTGGAACAGCTGGTTTCTCGGAAGCCTGTGTTCTGATCCCGAGGACATCTCAGAGCCTGTCCTGCTTTGTCATTCTTCCAGAGCAAGCTGGTCACCCTCACGTCTGTTCATGCTTCTTCCTGGCTGACGGTGACTCATGTCTGAAGAGCAAACAAATGGTGGCGTAGTGGGCCGCTTCTCCCTTAGTTCCCACTCCAGCCAATCTTCCGACTAAATGGGTCCAAGATCCTCTCCTCAAGAAAGTGACAAATGAGGCGTTCAATCAGAGGAACTATGAACTCAATATCCTGGTCAGGATGGAAGGAGCCCTGCAAGATGGATTCCCTCGCATTAAATAGCTTGACTCGGGTCAGGAGAGAGCAGTCCACAAACCACTGGAAGAAAAGCTTGAAAAACAGATTTATTAATTGTACCTACTCTGTCGTATCGCTGGGCAGGTAGGCTTCCAACTCAAGTCTCCAACGCTGCAGGTAAATATGTCAACAAGACTGCTAACCTCATTTCTGATGAACCATTAGCAACTTAATTGCTTGGGGAGAAGAATTCCATCATTTTCTAGGAAAAATAAAACCTTCTGACATGAACTGTTCATCTCAATTCCACCTGAATTATTACTTGGAAGAATTAATATTTGCCAAAGTGACATTTCTCAGCATTGCACATTTGAGATGGCAAAGTTGCTTAACTCGATTTTCCAGAAATGTTTCTCCATAATTTTTTAGAAAGAAAAGATAACTTAGGAGTCTTAGACCTGTTGATTTGGTGCTGGCTAGCAACATTCTTCACCCAGGAATTATCCAGGAGGAAATGGACCTATGTCTCAATAAAACAGATTTTTAAAAATGGGTTCATGACTCTGTAATTAATACACAGTTATTCTTAAGTGTTGAAACTTAACTGAAAAGTGATCCCTGTTAAATATAAGAGTGAGAATAATAAAGGGAGGAGATGTACAGTTTGGGACATGCTCAAGCTGACTTGCCCCAAATGGTAGAGTTAGAAATGTGCCAGGGGATTCCAATTCAATCCCATCAAGGTGGCATGTACCAATGCCATCTCACTAGTCCAAGTGATCAATTTCTGTTCACAATTGATCATAATGATAGGACTAAGAGTCAAAGGGATCACATAAACAAGACTAGTGTCTGCTAATACTAACTGATAGAATAAAAAAGGGAGAGAACGATCCAACATGGGAAGTGGGATCCACAGCAGACTCAGAATGGCAAATGTCCTAAACAGCACTCTGGCCTCAGAATCAGCCCTTAAGGCATTCAGATCCAGCTGAAAAGCTCATGAGAGTATTTCTGGCATGGAAAGCCAAGACACTCTGGCAAAAACAAAAAACAAAAAACAAAAAACAAAACCTAAATGAAATATCTCTGTGAGTGAGATCCCAGTGGAAAGAACAGGTCATCAAAGAAGGAGGTACCTTTCTCTGAAGGGAGGAGAGAACTTCCACTTTCCACTTTCCACTATGACCTTGTCTAAATATGATCAGAGTCAGCAAACTCAAAAGGCCTCCATAGCCTTGGCAACTCATGACAAGAGCCTGGGGTGATTACTGATGCCATAAACAAGTTTATGTTAATTTGTTAAGTCAACAACAGGAGTCACTGTGCACTTACTCCTCATGTAGGATCTCTGTCCTTAAGGTGCTGTGCATTGTGATTTAATGCTATAACTAGTACTCAAACAGTATTTTTCACTTTGTGTTTCTGTGTGGGTGCAAACTGTTGAAAGCTTTACTTAATATATGCTAAATGGATCTTCTGTATATAAAGATAATTGAAAATGAATCTTGATGTGAATGGAGGGAGCGGGAGGGGGAGGGTTGTGGGTGGGAGAGAAGTTATGGGGGGGAAAAAGCCATTGTAATCTATAAGCTGTACTTTGGAAATTTATATTCATTAAATAAAAGTTTAAAAAAATGGGGTCATGATAATATGGTTAAATGTAGACAACAACAATCTGTGTAGGCCTGAGTATGGAACAGGCCTCATTTCTTAAGAACCAGAAATTAGGAAAAAGATGAAGAAGAGGATAAATTATGGGTTCTGTTTTGTATTTTCTAATGAACTCAATGGAAATACAGGAGTAGTTTAACTTTTTGGTGCTCTAGTTTATCAACTTAATTTTAAAGCTGAAAGAAAAAGAATTTCTTCAGTAACAGGAGTCCTGGACCCAGAATAAAGCCAATTTCTAGTGCCATCTCTGCCTTGGGTAACTTCACCTGTCGAAAGGGGATAGACGGTGTATAATGTGAGGGGCTGGTGTCGTGCATGGCAGCTGAAGCTGCCACTTTCAATGCTGGCATCCCATGTCGGAGTGCAAGTTCACGTCCTGGAAGATTTCTCGCTGTCACTCTGACTTTCTAATAAATAAATCAATCTTAGAGAAAAAAATAAAGAAAATGTACACTGTGCAAACATCCCCCCCGCCTTCATCCATGCTCGCGGTACACAGCACTAATGGATTCAGACTTTCATACCGTCTTGGTCCTGAATTCTCAGGCGGCCACAACAGACTATAGGTACTGTGACAACTGAAACCTATTTGCCCTCCCTAGAATAGGTGATCTTCAGTCCTTTTTAGGTCTAACTTTCTATGATATCTTCTATAAATTACTTTTAGTCCACAACAGGAAATGACCGAGGACAAAAACATATATAGACAAAGATGTCTGAAGAACTTGCCATGTAGTAAGGGGGAAAAAAAGAAAAAAAAATTGGCTTAGTAAATTGTTTTCATGGCTCCAACGATTATAGAACCAGGTAGGTGCCGGCGCTGTGGCATAGTGGATAAAGCCACCACCTGCAGTGCCGGCATCCCATATGGGTGCCAGTTCAAGTCCCAGCTGCTCCACTTCTGATCCAGCTCTCTGCTGTGGCCTGGGAAAGCAGTGGAAGATGGCCCAACTCCTTGGGCCCCTGCACCTGCGTGGGAGACCCAGAAGAAGCTCTTGGCTCCTGGTTTAGGATCAGCACAGCTCCGGCCATTGCGGCCAATTGGGGAGTGAACCAGCGGATGGAAGATCTCTCTCTCTTTCTCTGCCTCTCTTTATCTCTGCGTAACTCTGACTTCCAATAAATAAACAAAACTTAAAATAAAAAAAAAGGAAACAGATAAACCAGGACTACCATCCTTGAGAATCACCAGAGCCAAAAATATGGTATGGTATTAGGCAATAGACCTCACCACAGCTCTATCTCAACTGTATATCAACCTTGCTCACAACTCCAAATGCCAACATTTCAGACAAGCCAGTGCCAATTCATCAGGTGGCTAAGACTGGTACTAGATGCTATTGTGAATCATTTACATGTTTCCCGCCTTGAACCCAAAATGATTTAAGGTAACTTTAAAAGTTAATGGGGAGAGGGTGGGTGTTTGGCCTAGTGGTTAAGATATCTGTGTGAATCTGGTTCGACTCCTGGCTCTGACTCCTGAATCCAGCTTCTTGCTAATGGAGATATTGGGAGGCAGTGGTGACAGAAAGTAATTAGGTTCCTGACACCCACATGGAAGACCTGGATTGCATTTCTGGTGCTGGGCTGTTCACTCCCCAAATGTCTGAAATGGCCAGGACGACAGCCAGAGGCCAGGGACCCAATTCAGGTCTCCCACATTGGTGGTAGAGGCCTAATTACTTGGGCCATCACCTGCTGTCTCCCAGCGTCTACTTTGGGAGGAAGTTGGAGTCTGGAACTAGTGTTGGGAATCAAACCTAGGTACCTGGATATGGGAAATACAGGTCTCTTGACCATTAGGCTAAATACCCATCATTAACCATTTATTTGTAATACGTGGGCCACAAAGCTAGCATCCAGGAACCACAGACAAGAGGGGAACCTAACCAGCCACAAGATTCATAGGGGCCACAAGATAAAGAGTCACAAGTGTTCGGAAGAAGTTCAGAAGAGTGTTATTTCTCCCCAGCATTTACATAAAGATAATATATAATTTAATAAATAACTTTCTCCTGTTCATTCATGCCAGACTACCAGCAACAAGACTCATAGAGCTGTCAGAGCGTCTCCCTACAGAGCTCCTGGTGCCATTCCCAAGCAGAATGCAGGAAAGGCTAACCAACTCTCTGGTGCTCAGCCGGTGGGGCTCACTCCCAGGATGTGGAGTGACATGTCCCCAGCCGCAGGCCAAGGGACCTATGAAGTGTTAATAAGTGTTCCATAGTCAAACTTGCTTTGTAAACACAACAGACTATGTCCACCTCTTCTCCATCTCCAACCCCTCCAAGTAAATTTGCTTTATTGGATTTCACCCAATAATTCCCAAACAAAATCCTTTATCCTAGGATATCTATTAATATCTTATGAGAGGAGTGTTCCAGGAACCGTGTCAGAAAATGGCAATCTAGAGAAAGAGTAGTGTATAGTTGTGGACTCCTTCTCTTAGTGACGTTTTGAGAGCTACCGGGATGGTGCTGTGTTTGAAAAGCATTTCCTGGAAATCATCTGGGAGACTTCACTTCTCGGTTGCCAGTCAGGAGTGGAAGCACGAGCCTTCACAAGCAAGTTAAGATGAAGACTCCAAAAGCCAATGTCTGCCGGCGCCGCGGCTCACTAGGCTAATCCTCCACCTAGCGGCGCCGGCACACCGGGTTCTAGTCCTGGTCGGGGTGCCCGATTCTGTCCCGGTTGCCCCTCTTGCAGGCCAGCTCTCTGCTGTGGCCCGGGAGTGCAGTGGAGGATGCCCAAGTGCTTGGGCCCTGCACCCCATGGGAGACCAGGAGAAGTACCTGGCTCCTGGCTCCTGCCATCGGATCAGTGTGGTGCGCCGGCCGCATCACACCAGCTGCGGCGGCCATTGGAGGGTGAACCAGCGGCAAAAGGAAGACCTTTCTCTCTGTCTCTCTCTCTCACAGTCCACTCTGTCTGTCAAAATAAATAAATAAATAAATAAAAAGCCAACGTCTGATGGTTTAGGTTCTAGAACATTCTTCCTTGATCTCCAAATGGGAAGTGCTGCTATGGACCAAGGGCAAGACGGAGTCTTCAAGGACAGAGGGATTGTGCTGGTGAGGGTGCAGCTCCTGGCAGGTTACAAGCAGAGCTGAGCAGGCCAGCGGTTGCTCCCAGTCTCTTGGCTGCCTCTCTTTGACCCTCTGGTCTTCTTTTTTTATCTGAGGGAGCCCGGGGGTGGGTGGGCCACGTTGGCTTCTCTCTAACGCAGGCTCTTAGACTCCAAGTGAGAGGGGCTATTGAGGCTCCACACTCCGGCACAGTGTACCAGCGTGAGAGATTACACCAGAATTTGGGACTTAAACCCAAAATCATAATAAAAACAATTACATCTGTCTTCTGGAGTATGCCTTGGAAATTAGGAGGCCAATTAAGAGTCTGGATTCCAAGATACAACTTCTCTTAGAAACCCAAGGAACAGGAGTCTTCTGAATCCACGAAACACTGACATCCTACAAGACGCCACGGAGAACTACCAACCTACCAACTGAGGCGAGCCAGGCTGTCTTCCAGAGGTGCTCGCTGATTCTCAATCCGAAATTAAAAATAAAGTATCTACCAAAAAAAATAAATCAACCAACAAAATTCTTAATGAGAGGCAAGGTAGAATTCCAGGCGAAGCTCATGGGCGCGGTTTGCAGGCGGCGGAACAACCGCACGTATATTCCAGCAGGTTCTCTCTATAGTTCCCGTGATGCGCTCCTAATGGGTATAAGGATGTGCTGACTTCCAAAGTGGGACTGACAGGCCCGCAGTTAACTGTCATTTCCATCACAGACTTAATAGCTTTGCCAGGCATCCCCCTAGCAAACGAAGAGAAGAAAGGTCTTGCTATATGACAGCATTCAAAAAGAATGCATGTGAATGCCATTATGGTATTGAACGTGTCAGGTGCCAGCAGAAGGGCCCTGATCAGACAGACAAGCATTGGGCTGCATGCTTTAAGGTTATTTGAAGCCTGTCATCTCCATTAGCTAGCTAA
>NC_091450.1:46906065-46951065 GCF_964237555.1 Oryctolagus cuniculus
TAATCACTTTTCAAACATTTATTTATTTATCTTCATTTTGATTTGAAAGGAGGAAGAGACAGATTGGTTGATTCATTGCCTGACTGATTGCTGTCTCCTGGTTTTATTGCCCAAATGCCTGCAAGAGCCAGGGCTGGGCCAAAGCCAAAGCCTGGAGTCTGGAACTCCATCCAGGTTTCCCATGTGGGTGGCAGGGACTCAAGTACTTGAGCCATCATCCGCTGCCTGCCAGGGTGGGCACTGGGAGGAAGCTGAATGGAAAGCCGTGTAGCTGGGACTAGAATCAGGCACTCGGATGTGGAATGGGGGTGTCATAACCATTGCACCAAACGCCAGCCCCAATCAATCACTTTTACCACTAGCTTTCCCAAAGTCCAAGCTCTCCCTACGTGAGTCCAATATTGCATGCTGAACAGTGCCTGGTTTCAGAACACAAAGAAGGTGTGAGGGGAACGAAGAACCCTGGAGAAGGGAACTCCTGCAGAACGAGGCCCAGTCATCCCAGCTGACAACAAAGGCCCAGCATCTCGTGCAACACAGCAAGGGTTTAAACTTGCGCCAGTCATAATTCAGCTCTGTGCAGGCCAGACCCACCCAAGCCACGTTCACTCATACTGGTTGAACTTTTGCGTAGGGAGCCCTGGGCTGGTATTTGCAAACATGTTCTGATCAGGAGAGGAAAAACGTATGGCTAACACCGTTTAATCCTTGGAGACACCCAAAAGAGTGTCTAAGAAAGACCTCATCCTTCACAGGTTCCAACCAGCTCATTATCTGAACAGTCTTCGTTAATTCCATTAAAGAGGTTTAGCTAGTGTCTGTAGTCCTGTTTTGAGAGAGAGAGAGAGAGAGAAGAGCAAAATCGAAAGGAAGAGAGACTCACACCAAAATAACCAGCTTTAACAAATGGCTACTGATTTAAAAATAGTGCAGGGGCTTAAGATTTTGCCTTTATCTCAGTGGTTGACCTTGCTAATACAGTATGTAGATCTCTTGCCAACTAATCGGCAGACTGTAAAGCATGGTTTCAAGCTGTGGTCAATGATCTGTAACAGGAATGAATGAGAGGGTTTTAGCAGCCAGGATCTGTAGCCTACTATCTGTATCTGACAGCTGTCACCCTCTCTGCAGAGGCCAAGGCCTAGACCTTCATTTAAAAGCAGCATGGCTGATCAGATTACTGGGACAGTGTGTCAAAACTGACTGCGCTGAACTAGGGAGACAAGAAAGTAAATCTATAAATAGCAGTCTTGCTGCTTCCACGAAGCACTGAAGGGTAACCAATATTGAGCAGCAAATGCGATGTTTAGTCTTTGCAGCCGGTGGGGTACACACTGCGGCCAGATCAGAAGTCTTCTCTATGATCTAATGGAATGGCAAGAGCGGCTTTATGGGCAAGAATTTAAAAGAGTTACATTCTTGGCAATGGTAATGGTCACAGAGCAATAATTGGTTTGAACCAACTTTATGAGCTAACAAGGTTCCCGAGCACTTAATAATGTCCTCGGGGCACAGGGACTCAGCAAGTCACCTTTCCCATAATGCGCTGGCTGCCTGTTTCTGACAGTCCACGGGGACTGGTGGTGTTGAAACACAGCGAGTGATAAAATAAGAGGCTCTCCATTTGATATCTATTATAGATGTCAACTGGGTCTTCAACCAGAACAGCCGCACAAAGAACTTGGGGAGAGTGGAGCATCGTGAGGGTGAGTTATCTATGGAGCAAGCTGATAGCATGGCTTAAACACTGGACAGCACCGGGTTATAAATGAGCCGGCTGACATTTCAGAGTGTGTACCAACTCTTCCAAGAACCCATTTGTCACTCTTCAAGGTTTCCGCTGATAAAACCAGAGATGTCTAAAAATTTGTCAACAACCACTGAAAGCAACCCTGAGGTCATGTCAGAGGGTAGAAAAGAATGTGCTTACTTGACATTCTACAAACACACAGATGGAACACTGGGGGTGACAGTGTTCCAAAGGTCTCTCCAGGTTGCAGAGTTTCCAATCAACGTCAGTCTGGCTGTCAAGGATGTAGATGTGTTGGGGCCTGCACTGTGGTGTAACGAGAAGGGCTGGTGCCGGTTTGGGTCCCGGCTGCTCCACTTCCAATCCAGCTCCTTGCTAATGTGCCTGGGGAAGCAGCCGAAGAGGGCCCAAGTCCTTGGGCCCTTATACCCATGTGGGAGACCTGGAAGAAACTCCTGGCTCCTGGCTTTGGATTGGCTCAGCTCTGGCTGTTGCGGCCATTTGGGGAGTGAACCAGCGGATGGAAGACCTCTCTCACTCTCTGCTTCTCCTCTCTCTGTGTAACTCTGACTTTCAAATAAAATAAATAATTAAAAAAAAATAGAATGGAGATGTGGGGATGGGGGGCTCAGGAACAGTGTGTACTAACCAAGCCATTGCAGACCTGGCCCGAGTGAGACCTGATACCCCAGCATGGCCGCTGGGGTCCTGCCGAATGAAGACAGGTGCTTTCCCCAGTCTGCCCACTGGAGACCACTCCTCACTGGGGTGGAGAGGATGAAAATAAGACGCGTGATTTTTTTTTTCCAAGGCGGGTGCAACTGCCCTGGATCTCTGGAAAAACAGGTCAACTTACAGACTAACTTTCAAAACCAATAAAAACATCAAGAGAAAACATTAGTAACAGTTAATGCTCTCTCATGCCAGGCACTGTTTTAAGAGCTTCATGAACATAGCCCATTCAGTCGTCACAACCCGATGAGCTGTTGGATATTCTTAAGTTCTCCATTTTACAAATTATAATCTGAGATGCAGGAAGTTTCAGTAAAGTGTTTAGCATCACACAGTAAAAGGAAAAGTCAGAATTCAAACTTGGGTAGGCTGGTTCCAGAGCTACCATATAAGCGTTTCCTAAATTCACCTAAAAACAGCTCTCTCTGGAAGATACTGTATTGGGGCAGGCGCTGTGGTGTAGCGGGTGAAGTTGCTGCCTGCAGTGCTGGTATCCCGTATGGGCGCCGGTTCAAATCCTGGCTCTTCCACTTCTGATCCAGCTCTCTGCTATGGCCTGGGAAAGCAGTAGAAGATGGCCCAAATCCTTGGGCCCCTGCACCCATGTGGGAGACCTGGAAGAAGCTTCTGGCTTCAGATCGGCCCAGTGCCAGTTGTTACAACCATTTGGGAGAGTGAACCAGTGGATGGAAAACCTCTATCTCTCTCTGCCTCTGTAACTCTGCCTTTCAAATTAGTAAATGTATCTTTTTTTTTTTTTTAAAGAAGCTAGTGTATTAGAAAGTGAGCATGGGCTAAGAAAATATCCAAGTGATTCATTCAGAACTACGTAGACATAACTGAAAGCAGAAGGAAAAAGACCAGCTGTCCTGATGGCGCTCTGACCACATTCATTCCATAACATTTCTGCAACATCCCTCGCCTAAGCTTCTCTGTGTCCAGGCACCATGTCAGGCTGAGGGGTACGAAAATGAGTAAGACAGATCTGGGAATCCCACACCATTGTTTTTGCACACAGAGAGCCTCCATCTTGGGACACCACCGCCTCGGTATCTCATTAGCCTCTTCACACACTCACAAACGCATCCAAGACACCAAACTATTAGAAAACCCCTTTAGCTAAGGCATGCAACTCGGGGGGGGGGGGGGGTCCAGGCACATTGTGGGCGACGGACAGCAAGGAGGAGTGTCCGCAGCACGGTTCTCAGGCCAATGGAAAGCGATCACAAGGAAGTGCTTTGGGCAAAGGGGAGCTGATAAATGAATGTTCAGGCTGACACTGAGGTCTCCCTCCACAACTGCTGCTGGCCCTTTGGGAGCTCCTGCTGGCACTCTGCACTGTCCAGAGAGTACTGTAAGCCCAATTAAACAGTCGCATATGTGCCCATGTCTTTAAAAGTGTCACACAGGCTTTCTGGTCACCACCTCTTGGCATCCCTGATGCTAGACCTGTGAAGGGAAATTGGAGATCACTTAACGCAGCCTCCTTTATGAAACGGTCAGGAAGCAGGGCTCCAAAAAGGCTAAGTGGCTTGCCCAAGGACAAACAGCCAGAGAGTAGCAGAATCAGGCTAGGACCCCCCCTCCGCCCCCTACCGCCGCCCTGGTCTGGGAACTACCAGCAGAAATAGTGTTTTACAACCCCGTATCACTAACTGACCACAGAAAAGATGCCATGCTCTGAAATCAGCAAATTCAATCAAGTCAAATGTGGGTTCTGAAAAAAAAAGCCAAGAATGAAGAAATAGAGTTTGAAGAACATTCAACATTCATGAGTTGTGCCCATTTCAGGTCGCTGGAGACGTTTCTATGGTGCAAAGATTTTCTTAATAAAGGGTTTCATTGGCTAGTTGGATCGAGACATGCACACACTGATATTTTGCTTCTGGCGATACCTTAAACCCCCAGTTAGGCAAGTATAAAAAAAAACGGCAGTGGCCTTGAGAGTGCAGCATGGTTTATACATGGCATACACATCTTGGAGGATTTGGAGAAATCTACAAGGGATCCAATGCTTTTCCACCTATTGACATTTACAAAGCAGTTAAATCATGCATGAGAGGCCTCAGGCACATGCAGTTCACAAAACACAACTCTGAGCTCCCAGGGAATTGAAGCTGACCAACACTCTTTATTAGAACCGACAGTGAAAGACAGCTATTGCGAAATTTGTACCAGAAACGCAATACCAAGATGACAGCCTTAATGCCAGTGGATATATTATGTAGATTACCTGACTCAAATCTTTCTTGTTAAATAAGTTTCATGCATTCTTTTTTTTTTTTCTCAACAATTTCCTTCTGGCTTGACTAGAGGAGTATTCCTTAAGTTCCTTGATCATTCATCTGTTTTTCAATATTTTGGACATGCTAACTTAGCACGGAAGATCAGATAGAGATATTTAAACAGGGGGAAACACTTAAACTTTTAAATGAACAACAGAGCTCAACCACAAATTAAATATTTCAATGTTATTTTTGTGGAGTGTTCCAATATTTAATAGTTTTTAAAAAGAAACATTTTCCTAGAGCTGATCCATTCCAGATATTTAATCCCCATGTAATCTAAGATTTCATATATATATACATAAATGTATATTTAAATGTAATTATAAATTAAAGATAATTTTACCCACATGCTTTCGTAGGCCAAGAATTTCAAGGAAATAAGGGCCCAGTGAAAACTGGCCAGGGACAACAGCCAGCAACACACTTTTCCCCTCCAACCTTTAGAGAAATCAACGTACGATGCACGTGTTCTAAATTCTGCTTGACTAGGACTTGGGAGAGAGGTCAACTTGACTATGACCAGAAACGGAAGTCGCCGGTAATCTGGCATTGCTGGCAGTTGGTCAAGGGCAAATCTGGCAGAGTAATGGTGTAATTATTTGGAGGCTTTTCGGTTTCTGAATGGATCAGATGATTTGCTTCCTATTCTCGACTTTTCAGCCTGCCTCAACTGCCCGTGCCCCACGCACAGATGCCTCTGGAGTCAAGGTTCACGTGGCTCATGTGCTCAGTGGTTGGGTCCAAGCCGCTCTGAATGCGCTTGCCTGCTGTATTCTAACATTTAAAACAGAGGGGTTCCAGAGCCCCTGGGCACAAAGCTCCCTGTGTAATCTCTCATCATCACTATTTCATGTTTCTCAAGTGAATAGAGATATCCCAATGATTATTAACATATATTTTCCCTTTAAAACCAGAGATTAATTCACAGAAATACAAATTTTTAGGCTTTATGTATTTTTTTTATTATGTACAACTTCTATAAAAGTAGAGAGAGCTGTATTATAAATTCCCAACTAACATCAACTCATTGGCCATCTTGTTTTGTCCGTTTGCATTTGCACTAGTCTCACACCTTGCCAGGTAATTTCAAAGCAAGTATCAGATGTAATACCATTTTATTTCTGTGCATTTCAGTACATGCATTTTGCATTTTATATTATAAGATGATAAAGGTACAATTACATAGAATTCTGTGATTTTTTTTTAACATTTAAGAATTATTCTTGTACTTAAAACACAAACTAGGGGTTGGTGTTGTGGCAGAGTGCGTAAAGCCGCTGCCCACAATGCCAGCATCCCATATAGGTTCTGGTGAGTCCCAGCTGCTCCACTTCCCAACACAGCTCTCTGCTAATGTACCTGGGGAAGCAGTGGAAGATGGCCCAAGTCCTTGGGCCTTGCACCCACGTGGGAAACCTGGAAGAAGCTCCTGCCTCCTGGCTTTGGACCGGCCCAGTTTTGGTCATTGAGGCCATTTGGGGAGTGAACCACTGGATAGAAAATATCTTTCTCTCTGTCTCTCCCTCTTTCTCTCTGTAAATCCCGCCTTTCATATAAATCTTTTTTAAACAAACAAACAAAAAATCCCCTAAAACTAAAGAACCACTTCCAAGATGCTCCCATGGGTCTTAATCATTTGTTCAAGTTCAAGAACTTCTAATTTCTTTATACTCACCAGGAACTAACGAGATACATGTAGTTAGTTTTAATGAATGATTTTCAAATTATTTCCTGAGTGATATCCACTATATATGCAAACATAAATACTCTGCATTATTGTAATCAAAGTCCAATAGTGAATATATTAATAGAGTCAAGCTTGAAATAAAATCTCCTTAAAAGGGTTACTATTAGCATTAAAGAAGAGATATAGCATGTATCTTGTAATCTAAGTAGTAGATATAATTGCACACCCCACAGGCAAGCCATCGTTTTTCTAAAGACTATAATAAAGAAGGTGCAGATACATTTTTATGTGCTGGGTATAAAAAGGCAGTGATGAGTAAGTACTGAGCATCCAAGATCATGTGAAGTCTGTGAGTGACCTGTCACACAGCAGGCATCGAGAAGACTGGGGTGGTCTGACATCCGACCATCATCGAAATAAACTTCCAAAAAAACTCTCTTCTGTGCTTACAGTCGCGTCTTTTAAAAATCGCAGCACTGAACGAATTACATGGTTTTCATAGAACCGACAGCTGATGAAATAATGCAAGAAAAATAATCTACCAGTGACCTCAAATGAGGCCACAATGACATTAGGCTAATGGAAGTAAAATTACTCATTACACAGTGATTTTTACTGTTTTATTTTATATGAAAGTAAAAAGCCAACCTAAACCTTCCTCAGGATATTACATTTTGAAACTAACCACAAAATACTTCCAGAAAGGGGACCTATTTCAGAAAATCCATATTCATTTTGATTTTTTTTCAAGGGTGAGCAAGCTTTCTATATCACAGAGTGGTTAAATGTGGAAAAAATGCAGCAGTGATATGAAATAAGTGAAGATCATTGATCTGAAATAGTCTATAATTACCATTTTAAGGGCAGAACACCTGTTTTGCTGAAGGAACATACATATGCAATACACTTCCTCACTATAATTATGCGTGTGAATGATGTCCCACAGTTTCTCCATTTCCATGTCTTTTCTCTGATTTCCAGTCCGCAGGTGGGCAGTGAGACAGCCCATCTGAAAGAATACACGGTGGACCCAGTCCCACCCCTCCATCTCCTAGCTGCCAAGTGCCTCTGCTCACCCTCAAATATATCAAGAGTGCAGAAGGCACATTTTAATAAGACATAAATAATGTTCTGTAGTGAGAAGCGGTCAGAATTATTTAATTTTTTTAATCTTAAAAATTTTTTTCTCCAGGCTTTCCCTGTGGCATAGTGGGTAAAGCTACCACCTGAGGTGGCGGCATTCCATATGGGCGCCGGTTCAAGACCCAGCTGCTCCACTTCCTGTCTAGCTCGCTGCTAATGCCCCTGGGAAAGCAGCGGAAGATGGCCCAAGTACTTGGGGCCCTGCACCCATGTGGGAGACCTGGTAGAAGCTCCTGGCTCTTGGCTTTGTTTTGGCTCAGTCCCTGCCATTGCAGCAATTTGGGAAGTGAACCAGTAGATGGAAATCTCTCTCTGCAACTCTGCCTTCCAAATAACTAAATAAATCTTTAAAAAATTTTTCTCCTATCAAAATACTGAGCTCAGAAACAGCACATATAATTAGGAATAATAAATACAGGTGTATCTGCTCAAATATATCTCATAGGATCATAGAAGCTTTTGCTACTGTGGGTAGAGCTACAGAGCTCCATTTCAAAATTAGTGCTAAGAGTTTAGTTTCGTAACATTTCAGAGAATCTTCTTTTTAGTTTTTAGGATGTCAATTGTAGTATTGGACTGTTTACTTTAGACAAATCAGATTCCAGAAAGTTTTAAAAGTTTATGGCTGGGGTTGGCTCTGTGGTGTAGCGGGTAGAGCTGGCATTCCATATGGGTGCCAGTTTGAGTCCCAGCTGTTCCACTTCCCATCCAGCTTCCTGCTATGGCCTGAGAAAGCAGTAGAAGATGGCCCAAGTGCTTGGGCTCCTGCACCTGCTTGGGAGACCTGGAAGAAGCTCCTGGCTCCTGGTTTCGGATCAGCCCAGCTCCAGCCATTGCAGCCATCTGGGGAGCGAACTGGCAGATGGAAGATCTTTCTCTCTGTCTCTCCCTCTCTCTGTAGCTCTGCCTCTCAAATAAATATATAAAATCTAAAAAAAAAAGTTTATGGCTGGGAGCAAAACTGAGATGAGACAGTTCTTTGTCACTGCCCTGTCTTGGAAGAAAAATGCCAAACCAGGGCAGGACAGTCACTGTCATGTAATAGCTTAATCTCCCCTCTAGTCATTTCATTTTCCTTTTCTAAATCTTAGCATGAGAGATCACAGGTGCCCTCTCCAAATTCTCCAGTTGGCCTCCTTCTTGTTTTACCAGTGAGAACTTAATCCCTCATCTCACTAAGTCCATCACCAGTCTTGGAAGACTGTGTAGACTTGGACGACTGTGTAGACTTGGGCGACTGTGCATGCTTCCGACTGCAAGCCACAGAACGCATAACCAAAAGCAGCCAGAAGAAAAGCTTGCTTGGTTCGTCATCTCACATGATGAGACGTCCAGAGGCGTCCAGATGAGCGCAGTGCTGCCTTCTCTGAGGTTTTAGCTTATGGTGCTAGGATGGCTGCCATTGCTATGAGCTGTGTCACTGGGTCCAACCAACAATGGGCGGAAGAAGAAGAAGACCTACACCTTCATTCTGTGTTTATTTTTCTTAGGAAGGAAACTCATTCCCAGAGGTCCTGCAGCAGACTTATCCACACATCACAAAAACCCAAACTCTGGCCACGTACAGCCACTTGATGCTGCCGCTTCCTTGTATACAACACCAACTCTATCCGCCTGGGGAGGGGTTATAAAATGTTCAGTCCTCAATCATGGCACAAAATTAGAAGTCAAACAAAAGTTCTGAGAACCACAAACAGAAAAGGAACACCTGCTAGTCACATAGATGGGGTACGCTGTCAATGGTAGAAGCCTCACAGCTTGAAACATTCTATTCTGGATTTCACAGAACATTGGGGGAAATAAATTCTTCTATCTTCTCCAATCGGGACCTAACTGCGTCTTCTAGGAGCTGAAATTTGCTCATTTATAAAGTGGCAACAATGAAAAAAATTTTTTTTTGATAGAAGATTGGCTGAAAACTTCAAACATGACCCTGTCTTAAAACTGTGCAAAAATTTGCTTCTAACTCAAACATATTCCTTTGCTCATCCAGTCAGTCATCTCAGTGAAAGGCCACAGAAGGCACATGGGACTGAGTGTTGAACACAAGACAAAATTCCTGTCCTCGTGGCACTGACATCCCAGGGGAGAAGGCAGGCATCATCCAAGTAAATATACCCGTGTGTGTGTGTATGTGTGTGTGTGTGAATGTCAGATTAGCACTAAGAGAAACTTCACAGCAGCATAAACAGATGAAGTGACTTGGGGTGCCATTGTGGGCAGGGAAGTCCTCTCTAAGGAGACACCATTGGAAAGAAGTGAGAGAACACGTGACCCTGTAAGGGGACAGAGCACTCAGGTGACAACAAATCTCTGAGGTGCCACGGAGCTCAACTTCTTGGAAGGCTGATCCAAGGCCAGTGACTGGAACAGCCGGGAAGGACCTGTGGTGCGAGTGTGATGTGAAGGCATGGAGGGCTTTGAGCATCCTAGACACTCAGTTCCTAGACTTCTCTGCCTCCAAGGATTTGAAAATTACAATTGTGAAGTTGAACTCATTGACAGTGGTGAGATGCAGGGAGTGGCTGGGGGAGACAGAGGCCTGAGGTGGATGGAGGAAAAGCCGCTGGGGGCAAAGAGATCAGGATCAATCCACCTGCCTAGGCAGTGCTCAGTCTCAGGTGTTGAAACTGCCAATGAGTAGGGCCGGCGCTGTGGCTCACTTGGCTAATCCTCTGCCTGCAGCGCCGGCACCCTGGGTTCTAGTCCTGGTTGGGGTACCGGGTACTAGTCCAGGTTGCTTCTCTTCCAGTCCAGCTCTCTGCTGTGGCCAGGGAGTGCAGTGGAGGATGGCCCAAGTGCTTGGGCCCTGCACCCGCATGGGAGACCAGGAGGAAGTACCCAGCTCCTGGCTTCAGATCGGCGCAGCGCCGGCTGTAGCGGCCATTAGGGGAGTGAACCAACAGAAGGAAGATCTTTCTTTCTCTGTCTCTCTCTCACTGTCTCTAACTCTCTCTCTGTCTTTCTCTCTCACTGTCACGGTCTAACTCTGCCTGGCCAAAAAAAAGAATTGCCAATGAGTGAGGGGGAGGATGGGATATAGGAAGAGGGAGAAGTGATTTCATCTGATGTCCTGACCTACAAAGCAGAAGGAGAAACACTGTATTTATATTTAGGAAGGAGACAGGTAAGAGAAAGGAAAACAAGCTCTTTGTCCCTGAACCTCACTTCTCCAAGCACACAATCACATAGCAACACATTATAATCACAGTGCACAATTTGCTATGCCTACGAATGAAAGATTCAACAGAGTTCAACAATGTAGAAAGGAAATAAGATAAATAATTTTATTATTTTTCTCTTGACTGTATTTTCACATACTTGGTAATATTCAGGAATGAGTTACTCTAGAGTAGGGTATTGTTCAGACAGCTGAAGATTAGAGGTAAAACATTTAAGGATAGCTAGAGAAATCTCGCCGACTTCTCTGTTCAAAAATTTCCCACGATAGACTACCTTGAGTTTAATTTCTCTTGGCAACAGACAGTGACCATTACAGGGGTCAGCAGACTTTTCACCAACGTGCTCCTGCATGGGTGTCAGGGTGTACTGTCCCTTCACGGAAGGGCCTGCCCACAGCTGTTAGTAGAGATCTACAAGGACAGTGAAGAGTGGGGACAAGCTTAAGAGTGTGGGTCTTCTCATGCTGCACGCTTGCTTCTTACTGCTGGCAGCATCAACAAGGTGCTTTGCTCCTCGATTTTACAGAGTGGCTGTCCAGATGCCTGCGGATGGCAACACCTGGATCAGAGAATCATGGGCCAGGCTTTGGGAACAATGGACTGCGGCTCAGAATCAGATCCTGGCCGGCGCCGCGGCTCACTAGGCTAATCCTCCACCTTGCGGCGCCGGCACACCGGGTTCTAGTGCCCCTCTTCCAGGCCAGCTCTCTGCTGTGGCCCGGGAGTGCAGTGGAGGATGGCCCAAGTGCTTGGGCCCTGCACCCCATGGGAGACCAGGAGAAGCACCTGGCTCCTGGCTTCGGATCAGCGCGGTGTGCTGGCCGCGGTGGCCATTGGAAGGTGAACCAACGGCAAAGGAAGACCTTTCTCTCTGTCTCTCTCTCTCACTGTCCACTCTGCCTGTCAAAAAATAAAAAAAAAATTAAAAAATAAAAAAAAAAGAATCAGATCCTGCTTGCACAGGAGGCGCGGTAGGAACCCAGCTTGTAAAAAACGAGGTGTTCCTGCGCTTGTGCAGACAGGAAAGGAGGAGGAAAGAGTGAAGGTGGGGACACAAGCCCCTCCCAGCCTGGCAGGGAAGCCTGGGTAAGGTTTCTGCGAGCAACTGCGGAGCTTGACTGTGGGCATTTCCGGCTACTTAGCGAAATATTTCTGATTTCCTAGGAGCCTCGCATCAGCTCTCTCTGCTCCAGAGTCACCGAGGGCTGCTGGAAGCAGGGCCTGGAGTCATCCTGATCGGAGCCTCTCAGCTGGCTGGTGGATGCGCACAAACACAAAAGGTGATTTTGACAGTCAGCATCAGATCTGACTGCTCCCGACAATGCCTGTGATACAGCAACCTCCGGGACCCGAGGACACATCTGTGAGGAGCTGTAGTAGCTGCCATCTGCACAAGCTGCATTATTTAACTGCACTGGCACTGATTAACATTTGCTGTAACCTATGGTAATGGGCTCTGGGGCTTTGCATGTCTGCTACACAGTGGCAGCTGATGTCTCCTGCTCCATCCTTAAAACAGGATGCTTTAATTTTTAATGGAGCACATGTTCGATTGGCTATACAAACAGGCTAATCTGCAAAGCATGTGCTCAATAACAAGCCCGGCAATGCGGCCAGAATATCAACACAGCCTTGGCCAAGCTGGGGAGGAGCGGGCGCGACTCCTGCTCACCTGCACTCGTTCAGAGCTGTGGGCTGGGAGTCTCGACTGGCAGAGAGCCAAGGGGCGGCCGTGGCCAGAGGCGCTTGTGGCCTCCTCTGGAGACTCCAAGGGCCTTCAGCTTCTGGGAGCCTGCAAACCCCAGCCAGCCGGGGTAAGGACAAAACTGAGCATCCAGCAGGTCCAGGGCTCTAGTGTGAAGCCAGATGTGGCATTAAAGGTGGAGGTCCCCTCTGTGCACGGGCGTGACTAGAATGAGGTGTGTGCTTCCACGCTTACAGGCTCACCACAAGCTCTGCATCCTGTTCAATGAGAGAATCTAAAGATGACCAAGGAACAGTTCATGGCATCACAGAACCTGCACCAATGATCAACGCCAGTATAAAGAAGGGGCTGGCATTGTGGGAGCTGTTGGGAGCTGGCATTGTGGTGTGCTGGGTTAATCCAATGCCTTCAATGCCAGCATCCCATGTGGGCGCTAGTTCAAGTTCTGGCTGCTCCACTTTCCATCCAGCTTCCTGCTAATGACCTTGAAAAAGCCGTAGAAGCTTGGGCCCTGCTACCCACATGGGAGATTCAGGAAGAAGCGCCTAGCTTTGATCTGGCCCAGCTCTGGCTGTTGCGGCCATCGAGGGAGTGAACCAGTGGACAGGAGATCTCTCTCTCTCTCTCCCTCTCCCTCTGTAACTCCAATTTTCAAATAAACAAATAAGACTTAAAAAAAAAAGTGACATGTTAGATGTAGAAGCCAAGTTCGCCAGGGGCACAGAGAAAGAGGTCAATAAGAGAGAGGCTTTATGGTGAGTTTTGAAGCATGGGCTGGATGCTACCAGCAGCACAGAAGGACACCCAGGTAAGAAGGAGATGGCTTGTGGGGATGGTAAACAGTGCGAGGTTCTGGTGTTGAGCTGGAGGTACTTACAGGGAGATACTGCATGTAAAGTTGGCAATCTGGGTCCAAAGCAATAGGGAGATGTTAAGGCTAAGCGGTAATGTGGTTGGTCATTGGCAGGCAGGTAAGTAACCTTGACCATAGGCATTTTTTTTTTGACAGGCAGAGTGGACAGTGAGAGAGAGAGAGACAGAGAGAAAGGTCTTCCTTTGCCGTTGGTTCACCCTCCAATGGCCGCCACGGCCGGCGTGCTGCAGCCGGAGCACCACGCTGATCCGATGGCAGGAGCCAGGTACTTATCCTGGTCTCCCATGGGGTGCAGGGCCCAAGCACTTGGGCCATCCTCCACTGCACTCCTGGGCCACAGCAGAGAGCTGGCCTGCAAGAGGGGCAACCGGGACAGAATCCAGCGCCCCGACCGGGACTAGAACCTGGTGTGCCCGCGCCGCAAGGCGGAGGATTAGCCTAGTGAGCCGCGGCGCCTGCACACAGTACTTCTTAACAACCCAGTAAGACAGGCAGATGTCACTGCCACCCCGCCTAGATGAGGATCGAGGGTCAGAAAGGGTCACAAGCCTTCCCAAAGCAACCCAGTCAGTGCCACAGATGGGGAATGGGGACTGGAAGCTCCATACAGGGCACTGTGCAGGGGACCAAGGATATAAGGGTCCCGGGCCCAAGGAAATACTCAGTGGAAAAAGGATCCCAAATCAAAGTGCAAAAATACCACCTCCCTCCTCTGCGGTGTCTGTAAAGTGTAATTATCAGATGCCAGGCTTTGGGAAGTTCTGCAATTTAAAAATGGCAACCAGTGAAATTAATACGTCTACCTTTATGAATTTTTAAATCTTTTTTTTTTTTTTTTTGACAGGCAGAGTTAGACAAAGAGAGAGAGACAGAGAGAAAGGTCTTGCTTTTTGCCGTTGGTTTACCCCTCAATGGCCGCTGCGGCCGGCACACAGCGCTGATCCGAAGGCAGGAGCCAGGTGCTTCTCCTGGTCTCCCATGGGGTGCAGGGCCCAAGCACTTGGGCCATCCTCCACTGCACTCCTGGGCCACAGCAGAGAGCTGGACAGGAAGAGGAGCAACTGGGACAGAATCTGGCGCCCTGACCGGGACTAGAATCCGGTGTGCCGGCGCCGCAGGTGGAGGATTAGCCTATTGAGTCGTGGCGCCGGCCAAATCTTTTTTTTTAATCTATTTGCAAAACAGGGAGACAGAGAGGGAGATACACATACCCACACACCCCTCCTATTCATGGGTTCACTTCCCAAAATGTCTGCAACAGCCTGACAGCTGAGAACCAGGAACTCAATCTAGCTCTCCCAGTGGCTGGTGGGGAATCTCCCTGGAAGTCTGAGCCCGAGCTGGGAATTGAACCCCGGCACTCCAACATGGGACTGGCATCCTGACTGCTAGGTCAAAGGCCCACCCCACACCTAACTTTATTTCACCCATTAGTTCCAAAACATACTTGTCTATGGACTTTTTCCAAGTTATACCTTTTTTAACTTTGCTATGAAGAATTAAGGAAATGCTGTTCTAATGCAATCACAGGGTCTTGACTTTGAGTGTTCTGCGATTAGGGATTCAGGATTAAGGAAGCTGTTCAAATGGCATGCTTTCTACCACCCAATCCTGTGTGTGTGGTCTCCACTGCTCTTTCCAGACACTCTAGTGTGTGTCATAATGAATGTGTTTTTCTGTCCCTCAGGTAAAGGAAATATGTTATCCATCTCTGAGTTCAGTGTCTAGCTCTGTTACCTGGCCCGGAATGGACCCTGGTGAATATTTGTTGAATTGAACTGAAAAATTCCACAGTGGTAGAATACAGCAAAGTCAGCCACCATGGCCTCAGAGCTTTAACCTAGGCCTCCCTGCACAGTCAGTACTCCTATCACCAGGGGCCAACTGTCCAGAGTGACAGAGAGCAATCCGAGAAAAATCTGGAATGTCCCGGGCAGACAGCACTCCTGCAGGACATGCAGCTTGTTGGGGTGTCTGTGTTTTGCTGGTTGGCAGGGAATTTGGGGAGTTTACTTCGGTTGGGCCATTATGATAAGTGCCCACACCTCAGAGATGGGGTGGTTGAACAGACAAAAGCCTTTTCACAAGGTTTCCAGGTATCACTTCTAAAAATAAAAGTCATTAGTTTGTGCACATTTTGCTTTACCTGCCCTGTCTCAGCCAATGATCCTACATTTAAAGTGGGTCTTTCCACAGGTACCCAAATCACCAACCCTCCTTCCCATTCGTAGTTGATCTAGCCCATTACAACAAGTAGACACATTTTTTTTTTTTTGGTATTGCCTGCAATGATAAGGATTGACATTTAGTTAGCTGCCTTGTTGAGATCTGTGTGTATCATAACCACAGCACAAGACCACTGCCAACAGACTCAGGCAGAAAGGAGTTTCTGTGGTCTAGCTCACAGTGTTTCTACCATCTACCCTTGCCTTTCCAAGTGTCCATCAGTCACTTCTTCTCCCTGAGGTTGTGCCCTGGTAACAGAGGTTTCCTCTTCTCATAAGATATCTAGGAAACCAAATCGCATGAAAAGGGAATGCAATGAAATGAGAACTAGGTTCCTGGGCTGTGTCTGTGCCAACAGTGAGAGAGCAAGAATTTGAGTGGAGGCTGAATTCAGCACCAGCAGAGAGCACACACCTAAAATCTGCCCAGAGCTAGCTTTTACGATTTCCCCTGCTTATGGAACTTCAGTCCTGTGAGTAGTAGATCAAACAAACATCTTTCCAGTGCACTATGCCGTATCTGCTGCTACCAACCTACTAGAATATTGCTGTGGTCAGCAAGATTGCTGGCGAAGGGTCTGTGCAGGGAAATCCGGGGGCTTCCCTTTGGAGGCTGTGGGCTGCCTGGCCAATATGGCTGAAATGACTTTGCTTCCTGTCACTCCAGGAAGCCCACAGGCCTGTAGTTACATTCAGATATGGGGGTGGGTGGGAGCCATCAAGCACTTTAATTAGCCTGTCTGGAAAAAATGAAACTGATCAAATTAAATATTAATCACATATAAACTGTGGATCTAAATCAGTTAGGGGATCATCAGGAAGGAAGGGCCGTTTATAAGGGTAGACTTTTTCTTTTTTTTTTTAACAAAATTTTTCAAAGGCCTCTCCTCCTGCTCTCTGTCCCCTGCCAAGTAAATTGATTTCAAAGCAAAAACAAAGCTTCTATTTTCCAAGCACAACAACGATGTCTAACCAGAAGTTTCTTTTGCTTGAAATATTGAATGGAAAATTCAGTTCCTTAAATCTTTCTAAATCTTTGCCTCTGATTGGGTTCATTAATAAACATGCTGATTCTGTTAGAGGGAGAGACATATGGTATAATCCGCTAACAGGAAGAAGTATTTTGCATTTTATAGTAGAAAACAAACATGCAAACAGGTTCCCACAGATGGTTTTCTTAGCTTCTGGGAGAGAAAAAAGCGTAATAATGCTTGAAACTAGTTTTTCTCTTTAACAACAACAACAAAAAATCCTTGCACATCTCTTGTGGAACTGCTTATAAATTAGATTAAGTTCCACTCCAAGATTTTAGCAATTTAGAATTCACTTCTTCTCTTGTTTAAACACACACATATAGATACACACACATCACACACACACACACACACACACACACACACACCTCTCTCTCCCTTTCTCTCTTCACAACTCTCCCATTCCTGCTCTCTTCCTCATCTTCTTTTGGAAATTTTGACTTGCTCAGAGAGGCACAGGTAATTTAGCAATGCTTCACTTACCTATCATTACACAGGACTAAGGTTTTCCAGATTCTAATGCAAATCCTTTAAGGTTATCAAGGTAGGTAGTGACGATGGTTTTCCTTTTAAATAGGCTTCATGTTCTAGAACAGCTATAGAGTTACGGAGAAATTGAGAACATAGTACAGGGCCTTCCCATGTACTTCATACCCAATATTTGCTTATGCAAGCGTCTTACATTACTATGGTGCATTTACTATAATTAATGAGCAGGTATTGATAGAATATTATTACCTGGAGTCCATCCTTTATTCAGATTCCCTTAGTTTTTACCTAACATCTTTTGTTCTCTCCCAGTATCCTCTGCAGGATTCCACATTACATTTAGTTGTCATGTCTCTTTCCTCCTGGCAATTTCTACAAATGTCCTTGTCTTTGATGACCTTGACAATTCTCAGCAGGACTGAGCTATGGCATAGGGTGTCCCACTATTGGAATCTGTCTGATGTCTTCCTCATGATAAGACAGAGGCAAAGGGCCATTTTCTTCATATCATATTAAGGGCATATTCTATCAACATGACTTACGACTGCTGATGTTGACCTTGCTCACCGGGCTGAAGCAGTATTTGTCAGGTGTCTCTGCTGTAAATGCACTCCCCTCTCCCTTCCATACTGTATTCTTCGGAAAGGAGTCTCTATGTGCAGTCCACACCCAAGAAGCAGGGAGTTATGCTCTGGCTTCTTGCAAGTGGAGTATCGATAGAAATTATTTGTAATTCTAATGGCATGGGAGCTTGGCCTCTTTTCCTCTGTTTCTTCATTTATTTGTATCCGAATGGAATCTTGTATATTCATTTTATACTTTGGATTACAACCCAATGTCACACTATTGCTTTGCTCAAATTAACAAGGTTTGGCCACCAGGAGCTCTTTCATTTGGTTCCTGTGCTTCTTTGACATACCTCCATCAATGAGGGTTTTGTGTTTTGTTTTAGTATTTCCTTACTTTCTGGTGCTATAAGATACTCTGGGCTCATCTTCCTATCGCCTATCCACATCTCTCAGAAGCACTGGTTTCTCTTATTAGAGAAGGATATTAGAAACTGGGGCCTTGGTAAAGGTCTAGTTGATGATGGGGTGTTTGCTTCTTTTAGACCATCTCAGCTGACAGAGCACAAAAACATGTGTGTATTCTAGTCATTCTCTATACACAGACCTGTAAATATTTCTGTATGTAACCATTTCTACCTAAAATGAAGTAGGAATTTGTCCTGATCCATTACCATGTGGTTAGGTCCAGCCTCCCACCTTGATTATCTGCTGGTTCCCATTCTAATAGCAAGAAATTTGGCTAGATGGTGGGTTTTATTGTTACTGCATCTTTTTTCCCTAATAGTCCTTGATGAGGATTTCTGTAAGAAGTCACTGGGAGTCAATCGTTTATTTTGTAATGAATGTGATTTAAATTTTATGAGGACATGAGGTTATCACTGAGAAATCTTACTATTCAGCTCAGCTACCAATCTTCAGCTCAGAAACCAGAATGAGAATTCAAGAGATCCTGAAGGACTGCAACAATGGGCTGACTCTCTTAAGCTAGAATTTCACGGGAATAAAGCCTTGTGTTTGAACCTGATCATCAGCCACAACAACGGATGGGGTTGGTGGGGTTTTGGCTTGCCAGGCTAAGGCCCTTGGAGCCAACCAATATAGGAAGTGGCCACCTGGCCTATCAATGGTGCTTTTTAAGTTGTTGAGCACAAAGCTTGTACTGGTGGGTGTCTAGGAAATACCTAAGGATATTTAAGTGCTTTTCAATCCCCCTTCTCTATCACCCATCGTCCTTTCCCTTCTGGTGCCCTTCACGTTCAACTCTTAGCTTGTCTCTCCTTGGCCCCAAATACCTTTCCTAACGCACAGCTGTGAAACCAAACCATCAACAACCTAGAAAACCAAATACTTTGGTGGAACAACATGGAGGCTTGGAAAGGAGGTTCTGAGTAGACCAGAGATTCACCAGGGGGTTGCAGAAACGAGCCCGGAGGATGTGTGGCATCTTTCTTTGCCGACTGTTTCAGAGGCTGCTGGGTCTGCTCTGGTCAGGGTCACTAAGAGGAGCATCAGGAAACCACGAGTGCACGCACAGAGATGACTTTACTGTTCCGCTCACTAATTCTTCCCTTTGCCTCTATCAGCTCATTGGGAATGAATGGTGGTGGTGGTTTTTACAACTGTGTACATTTATTTAAAAAAAAAAAAAGTCACTGCATTGTACGCTTAGTACAGGTGAATTTTATGGCACATAAATTTGAATAAAGCTGTTAAAACAAGCCTATGCGTAATATGTATAATGTGATCCAATTTGAATAGAAATCAAAACCAAAACAATAAAGCAGAAGAAAATGACATATAAAATGAAGCTACAGAGGCATGCCCACCTGCAGGTAACTGGCACACAAGAAGGCTCTGAATGTCCAACTAATTGTCACAGAAGAATCTGAATGTCCAACTATCTGCAGTGGCTCACTCTGACTTTACTTAAAACAATTTTGTATTGAGCACGTAGTAGAGTACTTCAAAAAGTTTGTGGAAAATAAAATCAACAGCTGAAATTACTCTGGTATAAAACATTTTAAAATCCAGGCACACTAGTATTATGCTAAAATTTAAAACATTAACAGTATGCTAGTGTTTTCACTGGTCTATATCTACATTTTAATTATAGTTAACATCTCAAGCAGATAATAATTTTCCATCACATATACCCCAGCATGGGAAGACTCTTGCCAAAGCTACTGGATACCCTTTCCTATTTAACTCTTTGTTATGGAAGGTTTCAAGCAAATATAAAAATAGACAAAATAATATACTCCATGTAATCATTTCCAAACTCCAACAATGATCAAGTCCTGGCCAATCCTGCCATCTCTACTTCTCCCCATGCCCCCCGTGCTTTGTACGAAGGTTTATATGAACTGGGTTGCCTTATATGCGGAGATAGAAAAATGGAGATACACATGGCTCTGAGATTCTGAGAGTCTGGGCAAGCAGAGACAGAGGTTACTGCTCTGAAAATGACCCTCTGGCCCCAAGGCAGTGGTCTATCTTTCTAAGGGAAAAGGTGAGACCAAAGGAGAAAGAGCATGGTTAACGCGGGAGGTCAGAACAGACCCCGTCATCCACACCAGGGCTGTGCCTGGTCAAAGATGAACTGACGATTTTCCAGGACTAATCTGCTCATCCAGAGAAGGCGATGAGGTTAACTCTCTCAGGGCACCAGGGTACCATTTGGAGCAGCTGGGAGAAGTAATTTACCAAGTGATCTCCTCCTGCCCTGGAGGAAGTAATCACTTTACCTGGATGAGCACCTTGTGCCTTAGGCTAGTTATTCCCCTTAAACACCCAGTGAACTTTTACAGCATGAGAACTTTGCTCCCAAGAGATGGCATAAGCACAACTGGAGGGTCCTTTCTCCTTAGAATACGCACTAGCCCCAGCCCTAGGCCAAAATCCAGGCCTGAGCACATGCAGTGGCTCTTGGCTGTCCATCTTCTCCCCTGCACTCTGGTCTGGGTGCAGATGGGACCTGACTGGGTCCCTTGACCATGAAACCTGGGCCTCCCCTTCCTTTCCACCCTGTTCACATTCATGATTTGGAAAGTTCCCAGAGACTGCAAATTCAAGGCCTCCTCAAAATGTTGTTTTCTGAGTCACTGTCTTGGATGGCAGAGCTAGAAGGAAGCCATCAAGCGATGGAGCCTTCAGGCCTGCGCAAAGCTTGCTGGGATCCTAGACAAGGTTTCCCAGAGTCCCTGCTTTGGGAGCCAAGAGACAGGGCAGCATGCACCTGTGCCCCAGGCTCCTAAAGATAGCACTCAGCCCTCTCAGTACGTAGCATGTCTGCAACTGAGCTTCAGAACTGAGACCCAGGTGAATAAGTCATCTGCAGCTGAGGGCAAAAACTTTCGGTAGCTGATGTACAAAGCCCCCAGGCACATCCTGAAGCCATTCCGACCCTGAGGGGAGCTTGCTAAGACTGGGGCCTGGATCATTTCTTCACAGCGAAGCCTCAGTTCTGAAACCAGAGGACCACAAGGACCACCGCCTCTTGGTGCTCAAAGAGGAAAACTTCCTTGCTGTTTCTCTTAAAAAATGCATTCTAACTACAGGTCTGCCTTCCCGTGTGACTTGAAGAAAAATGCTCAGCTTCTCGGGCTCCCACTCCACCCCTCTGCCAGAGGGCACAGTGAGATGGAAGGCAATTTGTTCCTAAAGGCTGTGACTGGCCACCTTGTTGGCGGCCCAGGTGTCACGTCCACTCTGGCCACCTGGAAGCAGCCAACAGATGTGCTGGACTTTTCCTCTTGCATTTTGGTGGCAAATCTCCTTTAGGTAGTCATTAACTTTTAAATATAAAAACTAGGCACCAAATCCTAAAGCAGAAAAGACATACATAATTTGGGTTAATTAAAATGCCTCCAAGTGAACAGGTGACAGATGTCAAGCCTCCTGGCACCCGGAAGAAAGGCGCTGCAACAGAATATTAGGATTCTTGGGCTAATCAGGTAATAGTAACTTGGGTAATTAGCAAATCACACCAAATCTTGTTTCAGTCCCAAATCTCATTTAGAGCCTTTTGGAGGAACCATTTAAATACAAAGGACACGCTCTCCTACTGATGGAAGGTACCTGCTTACTGGGGCAGACCTCCCAGCCTCCCTGCCTCTATTAAATCCATTTTAATTATGAAGTCCCAAGGTCTAAGTCACCAAAGACTGAAAGGGAGAGTACTTGTCCCTTTGCTCTTGCTAAGGAATCAGGGAGCCCTGGAGTCTGGGAACTGCAGTATCCTTCAAAGACTCAACAAGTCCCAAACCAGAGCAGAGAAATGGCGACAGCCTTTGTCAGCAGCCTGCCACAGCACTCCCACCTCTGCCCAGTCTTGGGGCAAAAATAGCAGGAGGCCTTGGTTCCTGAGCATGGGAACAGTCGAAAGCCATTGTGAGGACTGGCACAGCGGGACATTCAACAAACCCCAGTCTATCAGGAGTGGGCACACTCTGAATAGGTTTGCATTTCTCCATCTTTCGCTCCTCAAACTTGTTATTTTAAGCCATTTTTAAATAGAGCTCTTCAGAATACTCCTACCATGTTTGGATCTAAAAGTTACATCTGAAACAAGACTGGACTACAGTCCTATAGTCCAGCTCAGAATAGCTTGGACCAGGTTTATCTCTCCAAGACAGCCAGTTGAAGCCCAGGGACTACTGGTGTGACTTGTCCATGTTCCTTTTTAGCTACAGAGTATCAGGAAAATGCCCTCGAAGTCTGTAGCACTGCCTCAGTGTCCAGTTGTCTCAACTGCTTAGGGCTTAGAGCTTAATCTATGTTTTTCCCCCTTTCTTTCTATTTATATTCTCTTACCCAGTCATCCAGGCAGCATTGTGGAGAGGGGAAAGATGAAGGAGTTGATGTCATCATTGATACAACAAGGAGAGGAGAGAAATCTGAGATCCACTTGTGGCACCAGAGTCAGACAATCTAGATTTAGGACCCAGCCTAGCTACTCAGAATAGCTGGGTGGCTTTGGCCAAGTCTCTCCCACTCAGTGCATGGGGGCAATAGTATTTCCTCACTGACCTCAGAGCAAGGGGGTGAAAAACGAAAGAAAGAACCATAAAAAGTCACACCAGTTGTTCACTCCACAGGTCTGCTAAGGAGAGGAAATGCTACCTAGCTGGCCTGGGTAGGGCCTGGGAAACAGGGTACATGGCTCCCCCTACTCCAAGGGGTAACTGCTTGCTTGGCTCGCTGGTTCCACTTCCAGTGGTTGGGACTGACCTCAGAAGAAACCCATGTAGCATCTGCTCTTCAAGGAGAGGCTAGAGGAGAGCAGGTGACTTAAAGGAAAGATCTCTTGACTTTATGCAGGAGTCCCCACACTTGGGCTCTAGGTACAAGGCTGCCACTAACCTACTGTATAACCAATGACTTGGAAAATACAACGGATTATCAGGAAGAGAGAGGGGGCTCTTGGGAAAGAAAATGGTTATCACTCAAAGCTGACATGAGTTAGGAAGAACAAATGGTAAGAGTAAGACTCCCCCCACCCTACCCACCCCTCACACAGGGCTGTGAGGTTGAAAAACTTGGGCAATGACATAGACAAGGCAGGTCTATATTCAGTGAGACACAAATGAACTTTCATACGCTATTTAAGTGGTCAAGACAAAGAAATGTGGTTGGGACAAAAATGCAATTAGGTGAGTTCATCAATGTTTGATGTGCCCAGGGGGAGCCGAGGAAGGTCTCTAATGGTAATTCTTTCACCCTATTAGGTTCCACATTCATATTAGCTAGTGACAAGGACCAGGAATATTACCCGAGGACAAGCTGCTCCAGACATCAAACCTTTCTGTCACCTCTTAGTCTTTGCACTTGCACTTCCTTCTACCTGGAACACTAATCCCAAGCTCCTTCCCTGGCCAACTTCAACTCACAAATGCTGCCTGTTTCAGAAAGCGCTTGTGCAGTTACCCCTCACATGGAGCACCCTGGGATGGGAAGGTGCAGCCATTGTCTGTCTCTCCCAATCCACTGTGAGGGGGGTGGCTGACGGCCTGTTTTCTGACTGTGTCTCCAGGCCCACTACCAATTCTGGCTGAAATGAATTTGCATATGACACGAAGCTGGGAATGGTATTTCAAGGAATTGCAAAACTCAGATCCAAAATATCTTAAAGGGATGGGAATGTTTCCTTTTATCCTGGTAAGACTACCTTTAGTTAAAAATAATTGCAGCTGGGGCCGACACTGTGGCACACTGAGTTAAGCCACCACCTGAGACACTGGCATCCCATATTGGGGCGATGGTTTCAGTCCCAGCTGCTCTGCTTCAGATCCAGCTCCCTGCTAACGCGCCTGGGAAAGCAGTGGAGGATGGCCCGAGTGCTTGGGCACCTGCCACTCATGTGCAAGACCCAGAAGGAGTTCAGCCTGGCCCAGGTCTGGCTGTTATGTGGAGTGATCCTGTGGAAGCAATCTCTCTCTCTCTCTCCTGCTCTGTCATTCTGCCTTTCAAAATTAAATAAAATAAATGTTTTCTAAAAAAAGGCAATAAATTCAGAGTGCACAAACACATATAAACAGATGGAGGAGATACGTTGGACAGTTAACGTTCGTGAAGAAAAGACTCAAAAGTAAGCTTGGAATACACAAATGCTCCTGGTAAGACTGTTAGAGAGGCCAACACCGTGAAAGGTTGCAGGAGTCTCTGGCCAGGGTGGAGGCAGCTTCTCACCTGACTCTGGGTTGCTCAGACTTCACAGTTACACCAGAGGATGATGCGAGGGAAGCAAACGGACCGATGTAGGGAAACCAAGAAACAGGAGCAGTGGCTGGAAGAACTGCACACGAGTCTAGAGGAGAAAAGCTTAGGAGTGTCCACGTGCTACTAAATGTCTGGAGGGGTAACGTACAGCAAGGAGACTGGGGTTACTCTGGGGATCCAGGAGGGGCGGGCGGAACCGACAGACGGCAGCAGACACAGTCTCCAGACTTCGTTTCAGACGGGGAGGAGGCAGGAGTCTAGACAAGTGAGGTGTATCCTTGGGGTCCTTCTCAGGACAAAGTTTTCTATCACAGGTTCAGACCACAGGCCAGATCAACCTCTCCCTGGTGATGCTGCAGACATTTACAAAGGCCGAGCCTGGCATTAGACAAGCTCTCCCGAGTGCTAATCAACCCTGACATTCTATCATGCTAAGCAAGTCCTCCACCACCTCTGCATTCTGCCTGCCTCTCGGTCAGAGCCAGCGTGCTGCAGGGAGAGGTGGAGTGTCCTGACTGGACACGTGTCTGCCTCCACAGAGTACGTGGGTGGTGCCTCTCCACAGGGGGGATGTGAGCCCCACAATGCAAGTGGAGAGCAACACTGAGTACCCCCCCAGACCAATGCACAAATCAATGGAAACCCAAGTGAGGAGCCGTCAAGCAGAGCCTGTTACGTGTGGCTGCTTCCTAAGGCCTGGACTGCTCTGGCACTAAAGACACCTGGGTAGGCAGAAAGGGTCTTCACCACACACCGCGTGCTTCCCTAGCTGGTAGCCGGGATGAAGGGCTTCTGTTCTTCAGTGGGGTTGGTTAAATTCTTGGCACGGCTGGGTGAGCGCAAGGAGACTTTCCTATAAAAGGGCACTGCCCAGCAGGCTCCCTCACATGCCTGCGAGCGGGGTAGCTGCCTTTACCAAAAACAGAAGAGGGTAGCAAGAAGCATTTTCGTCTGAGTTTTCCAGAATCTCTTGCAAAGTCAGGATTATGACCACCACCGCCACCAGAAAAGCAAAACAACAAATAACCCCACCACCCAAGAAGAAGGCCCGTGAGACATTCGATATCCATGTTGCTAGGTTGCTGGAGGTAAAAGGCCCAGGGCAAGCAGGGTGCCAAGAGCTCCTTTTCCCTGAGGCCATGCTCCAAGGAAAACTACGAAAAATGAGACTGAAGACAGAAAGAGGGGGAAAGAAGCAGCCCTCAACACCACAAAATGCTAATGGCTGGAAAACAGGGGCAGGAGGAGGGCCGGATGGTTGGCACCAGGCTTCTCTGGTAGCTGAGTCTGTGCCCTACATACACTTGGAGAGCAGGCCCATTACCGTGCCAACCCCCTACAAGGACAGGCGGACAGTGCTGGTTTTGTTGGCAGATTTTTTTTCTTCTGGTGGGGTGCTTTCTTCCCGCACAGCAGGCACCGGCGTGAAAGCTGACAAGCACTGGCAGAATTTTAAAAATTGCTGCCACTCTCCCCTAGACGTCCATTATGTCTCCGGAGCCTTACGATTCGCAGCATAAAAGCATAATCAAGAGAAATCACGGTTCAGCTCAGCCAGGGATGGGCAGAATAGTCTATTTAACTTTATGTTAAAAAAAAGGAAATAATTGGACCAAAATTTGTTTGAAATGGGAGTAGGAAATGGCTTGTTTTCAACCTATTTCCAACGAAAAACCTCCATTAAATCCTCATTGGAAACTATTGAGTTTGGAAACAAGTTTGGTATTCCACAGGCAGTGTCCATGCGAAGCTGCTGCACAGAGCAGCCGTGGAAGGACTACCCCACAGCCTGGTGACCTAGTTCTACAGGGTTTCTGAGAGGCGGGCTGGCCGGACCTGGGCAATTCACAGCCTGACTGCTGGCTTCGAAATGCAACCGGCGAGCCCAAACTGGCCATGGGAAAAGGGTGGCTTTCAAGTTGACAGAAAGCCCCAGCCTACCTTCTGTTAGCAAACCACAACACGGTAGCTGAGACCATGCGGGAAACGGAAGGTGGCGGGAAGCAAGTCATTGAGGAGAGGGAAATGAATTCTTAGCGCCCTGCCGGCTCGGGTCCTGCTCTACCTGATGGCCGCCACTCCCCCGCCCGGCCCAGACTCTCAGGAACCCGGAACCTTAGAAGCCCAGGGAATGGCTGCCTTTATGGAGTGCACGGGTTCCTTGGACACCATTCCCAGAGGCAGAGCGGCCCCGGGCAGCAGCTCCCCGGGCTGCGGCTGTCCTACTACTCGGTCTGCGACTCCAGAGAGGCCTTACAGAAAGTGCAGGAAAGTAGCATTGAAAGGTAACATGCGTTTTCCATCAAGTTTCTGAAGCTCCCGCTATTACAAAGTACGCCAGTGAAATTCACTAAGCAGCAAACCCCAAAGGATCAGGAACGAATTTTCTAACCTGCACTGTTCACCCAGAGTGCATCACTGCACTGGGCATCCTCTGGGTGCTAAATCCGTGTTTGTTAAATGAATGAATGAATGAATGTGAAGGAACTAGTGAAACAGTTGGTATTAGAAGGCTGGGTATCTTGCCAGAAGCATGAAATGAACAATTTTGAAAAGTCCATATAGGTTGGCTGGCGCCGCGGCTCACTAGGCTAATCCTCCACCTGCGGCGCCGGCACACCGGGTTCTAGTTCTGGTCAGGGCGCCGGATTCTGTCCCGGTTGCCCCTCTTCCAGGCCAGCTCTCTGCTATGGCCAGGGAGTGCAGTGGAGGATGGCCCAAGTGCTTGGGCCCTGCACCCGCATGGGAGACCAGGAGAAGCACCTGGCTCCTGGCTTCGAATCAGCATGATGCGCTGGCTGCAGCGCGCCAGCCGCAGTGGCCATTGGAGGGTGAACCAACGACAAGGGAAGACCTTTCTCTCTGTCTCTCTCTCTCTCTCACTGTCCACTCTGCCTGTCAAAAAAAAAAAAAAAAAAAAAAAAAAAAGTCCATATAGGCTAACAATGCCAGTCACTTAACAGATAGGTGCAAACTCCATCAAATAACCACCACTAAAGAAAGTATAAAATGTTCCCCCGGTATTAACGATGTGTATCGCATTTCTGCTTTTTGCAGCACGGATCTCATGTGCCTCCTGGGAAGAACAAAGTCCACACGACACAGCTGCTCTGCCCCTTGCAGTCCCTGGCGTCTGCCTGCTCTCCTCCTTCTCAGAGTTACTCTCGGGTTTCAGCTGCTCACACACTGACAGTGTTCCCTTCCGTTTTGCTTCTCTTTCTTTAACTCCGCGCCCACCTTCATTTTGTTTTTCACTTAACCTTTGTGGTTCCCCAAATGTCTGATGCAATCAATGGCTCTCGGGAGTGCACTGTTTGATTTCGGCCCCCAAGAGACAGCGGGCTTTCATTACCCACACCCGAGGCGCCTTCTCCATTAAGGGCTAAGCAGGAGACCTCAGGCCCCTGATTTTCCCATGTCTGCCACAGTGAGAACAGAACCACTGGCATCCGTTACGGGGCTCTTCTCACAAAATGGAGGGAGCCGCTGGCTGCAAAGTCTTCGTTTCATTGAGGACGAAGAACAAGTGTGTGCACTTGTTCTTTAGAGTGCTAGGCTTGAACATGGGACACAAAGACAATTGGAGGAAGGGGTGAGAAGCTCAGTGTGTGCAGACCTAAGTTTTAGAAGCCTGCAGGGCACGTGGTGTGGACCAGGCCTGGGGACCTGAGGCCTACCTCGTTTGAGGGCTGGGCATGCATCTAAAGCTCTGAGGTTACACTTTCCTTCCTGTTGTCAATTTTGATTCTTCCTTGAAAAAGCAGCTTGGTTTCCAGTGTATCAGCAGCCGTGAGGGTATCTCACCGCTGCATTCAATTTCTTAGGCGAGAGCCGGCACCGCGGCTCACTAGGCTAATCCTCCGCCTTGTGGCACCGGCACACCAGGTTCTAGTCCTGGTCAGGGTGCCAGATTCTGTCCCGGTTGCCCCTCTTCCAGGCCAGCTGTCTGCTGTGGCCAGGGAGTGCAGTGGAGGATGGCCCAAGTACTTGGGCCCTGCACCCTATGGGAGACCAGGAGAAGCACCTGGCTCCTGCCTTCGGATCAGCGCGGTGCACCGGCCGCAGCGTGCCGGTTGCGGCGGCCATTGGAGGGTGAACCAACGGCAAAGGAAGACCTTTCTCTCTGTCTCTCTCTCTCACTGTCCACTCTGCCTGTCAAAAAAAAATTCTTAGGCGATTCACCCACATTGCGTATTTGCGGCGACAGCTGAGAAGGAAAGCTGTGGAATCTTTCTCTCCTCCACCATGGTCATGTTACTTGACCTTCCATGTGTCAAGAAGATCAAAAATAGGGCAAAGGTGTGTCAACCACACTCAATCTCATCGTATGCCTCTTTTAAACTACTCTTAACTACTTTTAGTGATTTTAAATTGACATATTTATTTGAGAGGGAGAGGAAGGACGAGGAGGAGGAAGAAGAAGAAGAAGATGATGATGATGATGATGGAGAAAGAACATGCCCCCATCCACTGGTTCATTCCCCAAATGACCTTTTTTTTTTTTTTTTTTGACAGGCAGAGTGGACAGTGAGAGAGACAGAGAGAAAGGTCTTCCTTTGCCGTTGGTTCACCCTCCAATGGCTGCTGCGGCCGGCGCACCGCGCTGATCCAATGGCAGGAGCCAGGTGCTTCTCCTGGTCTCCCATGGGGTGCAGGGCCCAAGCACTTGGGCCATCCTCCACTGCACTCCTGGGCCACAGCAGAGAGCTGGACTGGAAGAGGGGCAACCGGGACAGAATCCGGTGCCCCGACCGGAACTAGAACCCGGTGTACTGGCACCACAAGGCAGAGGATTAGCCTAGTGAGCCGCGGCGCCGGCCCTCCCCAAATGACCTTTAAGGCTGGGGCTGAGAAGCTGGGAACTCAACCCAGGATTCTGATGTGGGTGCCATGAACCCAACTCCTTGAGCCATTACCACTGCCTCTCCACGGCCGCACTGGCAGTGCGGAGTCTGAAGCTGGAGGTGGTTATTAAACCCAAGCACTCTGACGTGGGATGCGAAGAACTTCACTGCTAGGCTAAGTGTCTGCCCGTTAATTGTGTCTAAAGGAGACTTCTTGAAGCTAGAATAAGGCTAGGGGGTCCTGTCTTGTGACGGTTCCAGCACTGGGAAGTGCCCAAATTGCCACCATTTGTCTCCCATCTCCTCCCTTGACACTGTGGCTCTGCCTACTCTGTAGCTCCTTATCTCCTTCCCCTCCAGCCTCCCAGCAGGGTGGGAAGGTAACTGCTCTGTGCATGTTTTGTTGGCAGAGGCTGGAAGTAGGCTAATGAAGCCAGTAGGGCGCAGCCAGTGACTCTCAGATTATGGTGGTTCTATGACCAAGCAAGATGAGAAAACACACTGGTACAGTGAATTCTGAATGTCAATATACAAGACTGCTCTTTATCCTAATACTGGTATTTTTTGGTTTTCTTTGTGTCCATAATAATCATGTAAGGGGCAATGAATACTTCTCTGTAGCAGGCCCTCAGTGCCTTTTATATATTATATCATTGAGACCTGCCAATAATCCCATACGGTAAGCAGTGTTATAATCAACTCTATTTTATAACGTGGGATCTGAGGCAGGCTGGTTATATTAATATTCCCAAGGTCACACAGCTCACTAGTCAATAGTATCTTCGGAATTTGTCAGATTCCAGAATGCTTAACAGCTATGCTACATCTTTTCTTCTATGAAATAATGAGATTTGTACTTTGGTTTTTAATTTTCTGTTTGTCAATGTGCAAAGTTAGCCAGTCCAGGTCTCCTGCAATTTAAAAATATCAAAGTCTGATAGCTTCTTGTTGAATCATAGTGATTCCTAAGGAAAGTCACCTAACAGCAAACCACCATGGGGCTAACTGGGATTCTTCTTTTGCACAACAGGCCCAGTCCTGTCCACTCTACAGCATCACCTAATGAAATTCTACTGAGATTATAAAGACATAGTGAAGAGCTCAGGCTCTGGTCAAACCCCCTCAAATCCTGGTCCTGGCTATACCATTTAATCTCTTAGTTGCTCTACTTTCTTACATGTAAGAATGGAAATGATAATAGTACCTATCTTGTAATACTGTTATACGAATTATAAAGTACTCAGAACAGTGCCTGGTACCTGCTGAGTGTGCCCAGCACACCGTGAGCTCAGTAAGCGTCAGTGTTCACCCCACTGTCACTGTCAACTTCTCCCTCCTCCTTCTCATTTTCATCACCATTATTATTATTATAGGACACTAAAATAGGTGTTAAATGGTAGCAAAATATGAAAACATTGTTCTCCTACATCCTATTTAAAAACAATCACAAAGCTCGTATTCCCAGGGCAGGCATTTGGCACAGTGGTTAACATGTCAGTTGGGATGCTCACATCCCATATCACAGTGCCTGTTCTAGTTCTAGCTCTGTTCCATCTCCAGCTTCCTGATTTTTTTTTTTTTTTTAAGATTTACCTTACTTGAAAAGCAGAGTGACAGAAAGAAGGGAGAAGAGAGAAACACAGAGACAGAGAGACACTGAGATCTTCTGTTTTGCTAGTTCACTCCCCAAATATCTGTAACAGCCAAGGCTGGGCCAGGCTGAAACAAGAGCTAGGAACCCCGTCCGGATCTCCCAGGTGGGTGACAGGAATCCAAGTTCCTGGATTGCCATCTGCTGCCTCCAAGGTGCATCAGCAGGAAATTGGATCAGAAGCATGGAGTAGCTGGGATCTAAACTAGGCATTCTAATATGGAATATGGGAATTTCAAGTGACAGCTTAACCTGCCACACCATAATGCCCACCCCCAGCTTCCTGCTAATGCCCATCTTGGGAGGTTGAAGGTAATGTCTCAAGGAGCTGTCCCTGTCCCCCGTGGGGAGACCCAGAGTCTGGCTGTCGTGGGCATTTGGGGAGTGACCCAGCATATGGGAGATCTGTCTCTCTGCCTTTCAAATAAGTAAAGTGAAATAACTAAAAACAAAACTCATATTTCCAACAATCCCCAGACATTCCAACTTCCCTATGTCTGATTTGCTGAAAATCTCAAATGTTAAATCTCATTAATTTTTCCCCAAGTGCTATCCCTTTCGTATATCAGAAATCAACTCTTGAGCAGGTGGATTTACATCCTGGGGTTAGGAAGAAGGGAAGGTGATGAGACCAATTGGAGACAGCTTGGACAGCCGCACAGAGATTTCTCCCAGGGAGCTGGATTTGTGAATACAGAAATAGTTCCTTTTCCCTGTGTCTGTTCATCGTGCCCTCTTATTCTTCCTCTGGTGTTGGGCACCTGGTATCCACTCTGTTGTACCAGCTAGGCAGGCTCTACGTAGGTCTTGGCTGAATGGCTATACCTTCTTATAAAAGGGGACCTCTTGAAAACTGAAAAATCTTGAAGAACTCAAGGAATAAATCTGCTATATAAAATTCTAGGCATCATGAGAGACAAAGAGAAGGAAACCTAACTTGTCAGTGGTAGATTGTGGAAGTGATGTCCCCCCACTTTAGTCATGCCTCCCTGTATCCAGGATGACTCTGGGATAACCTAGTACTTGCATTGGCCAACAGCACATCAGCAGGGTGGCATACACTGAAGCTTCTAAAGGGCTTGTTCCTTGGGGTCTGTCCCCTTACTGCTTCTTGGGACTCTCAGAACACTGTGTCATGAAGCCCGAGTTAGCTATTGAAGGGCAAGACACCCATGAAGCAGAGAGGAGCTGTCCTAACTGACCTCCTTCCCCCAGACCAACCAATCTATTAGTCACCAGAGCTAAGCGAAGCCATCCTACGCTGGCCAGCACCAGATGGCTGAGTCCAGTGGAGATCCACTGAGTGGGCTCAGAGAAGCACAATCTCTAGCTTGACCCACCGAATTATGAGTTATATAGAAGAGGTGGTGTTTTAAGGCACTAAGTTTTGGGTGCTTTGTTCTATAACAAGAGCCAACTGACACACAGATCTAGCTGCCTGTGGGTCTTCCCATGTCCAGGGATGGTGCCATTGGCTTTGCTACTTGCCTTAGTTCTTTGTAGGGCATCCAACTGTAGGCCTCAAGTGATGGTATGCCAACAACAAAAAGAACAAGAAGAAAAAATGAAGCCAGTGCATGATGGATAAGAGTGTTTTTAGGGGGGCAGGTTGAAGAAGAGGTGGTGAGAACGGAGAGTGCAGTTGTGGGGGAAGTGGGTGAGAGGAAACAATCAAACTCAAGGCACTGAGCTGAGACGCATGTCCCACGGAACACAGACACCACTCTCTCCCCCCTCCATGACCCCCACAGTCCTTCTGCCAGGGACAAAGAGAAGCAATAAAAGCAGTGACCATAAGCAAATGGTCAGTCTGGGAAAAAGGGGGTGGAAAGAGCCACAAGCCGCATCTTGCAGAGGCACATCTCGTCTGCTCTGCAACCTTTGTCGTAAGTAATTCTACATGGCTAGGAAAATAAAGGCTTGAGCATAAGGTTTCTATCTGTGCAGCACAGAGGCTGATTAAAAATGCTAACTACCATGATTGTCCAACCACCAGACGCTCCCTGGAGACCCGCGCACACAGATGGTGATTAGTTTGGGATGGCCAGAACACTCACCAGTACCATGTTGCCGTAACACCCACAGACTCTCTGTCACACTCCCAGGAGGCCGTTAAAGGCTGTTTACTTCATACAGTTAACTTGAACCATAAGCTTCACAAGCCTCTTTGATACCATTTTAATCACTCTCCCCATGAACCCGTAACACTCCCCAGCATGGACATGCATTTGCACACAGCACAGTGCAAGACTCCCCTTGGAAGCTGGCAGCTAACAACATCCCCTTCCCAACCTGCTCTCCCTCAGTTGGATGCTGCCTCACTGCAGATATGGTCTAGGGTCCCCCTTGATTCACGCACTTGCATTAGAGCTTCCCAGTGTGGTAATACATCACGGCTCCCGGTGGAAATTGGGTGATAAAAGATCA
Source organism: Oryctolagus cuniculus (assembly GCF_964237555.1). Lineage (NCBI taxonomy): Eukaryota > Metazoa > Chordata > Mammalia > Lagomorpha > Leporidae > Oryctolagus > Oryctolagus cuniculus. Next base: position 46,939,383 of record NC_091450.1, read on the forward strand.
ATACTGGGGCCTTGTAACAAATGTTCCAACAGTAAAACTGCAAGCTACTGTTTATCTTTTCCAGAACATATTTCCCCCCAAGCAAATTCTAATTTTCCATACTGACCTCAGCTATCCTTCCTGGTATTTATTTATTTGGAAAACAAAAATTAAGGAGGCCTCCCTTGTCCCTCCCCAAATCCTACCACTTCTCAAGTCACCTCCTCCACTTGGCAGGCTGGGCAACGCACTCTTCCTGGCTAAGCCTTGGGCACTGAAGCCGTGACATTTGGTGGATATGCCAGCAGCAAGAAGGACAGCCTGGCATGCAAGGCGGGAGCCCTTTCAAGTCATTTTATGTGAATTCTGTGAGATCTGACATTTCTTTTATAGGTAGGATTTGTCTGGTTTCTTGGGGCACCCTACCGCGGAAAGGGCAAAGACCCTCAATACAGACGACTCAGCCGGGGCTCGGGTTCCAGGTTCAGCCTTAGGAAGCTGGGTTATTTTGCCAGATCTATTCAGCTCTCTAAGCCTGACTTTCTTCACTCGTGCACTGGGTTAGCTCTTAACTGTTCTGCCTCCCTGACATGATTACTGTGCAAAGACCATGTAGGAGCATTGTTAGCCATGATGCACAAGAAAAAACATTTTCTAGTTCTTTTGTATTTGCTTCTACCTTGCTATTGTTGATTTTGGTTCTTTAATGTATTTTCTCAGGTAGCTGAAGACAATTTGGGAAGAACTGCCAAGTAGCTCAGTTTGCAGTGTTAGTATTTTCTAGGCTTTTCCAATTACCCATCTGCCTATCAGAAGCAAGTCTTTCATGAGTTTGTGGGGTTGGGAGTTTAGAGGGGTGCTGGTCCCTTCTCGGCCTAAGGCAGCAAACAGAGTTGTGAAGCATTCTTTGTCTCCTTTGGTACAGTGATTTTTTTTTTTAAGATTTTATTTATTTATTTGAGAGGCAGAGTTATAGACAGAGAGAGGGAGAGACTGAGAGAGATAGTTCTTCCATCCACTAGTTCACTTCCCAAATGGCTGCAACAGCCAGAGCTGAGCCGATCTGAAGCCAGGAGCCAGGAGCTTCTTTTGCGTCTCTCACATGGGTGCAGGGGCCCAAGAAGTTGGGCCATCTTCCACTGTTTTCCCAGGTTGTAGCAGAGAGCTGGATCAGAAGAGGAGCAACTGGGACTAGAACCAACACCCATAAGGGATGCTGGCACTGCAGGCAGAGGCTTAGCCTGCTAGGGCACAGTGCCGGCTCCGGTACAGTGGTATTTTGTACATGGCTATGGTTTATGAATTATATCACTCTTTCAACAAATAAACCTTTTGGAAGAATTTTTCCTGGTTTCCATCACCTTCCTCCAACTGCTTTGCCAAGCCTTGTTTTTTCTATTCTCTTCTTCTGTGCCTGGGGCTCAGTGTCCCTTTTCTGCATGGCAGGTTCCTGAGGACCAAGTCACTGGGTGGACTCACTTCTCTAAATCCAGATTGTATCCTGCCGATGTCTCTAGTTTTAGGAAATACAGGGGATATATGTCTGTTGAATTTCCTTCTCTTTGATTGATTGATTTATTTGAAAGTCAGTTACACACACACAGAGAGAGAGAGAGAGAGAGAGAGAGAGCAAGCTTCCATCCACTGATTCACTCCCCAGATGGCTACAATGGCTGGGGCTGGACCAGTCTGAAGCCAGGAGCCAGGAACTGCATCTGGGTCTCCCATGTGGATAGTAGGGGCTCAAACACTTAGTCATCTCCTGTTGTTTTTTGCAAGTCATTAGATGGTTGCTGGACTGGAAGCAGAGCAGTCAGGACAGGAACCACCACTCATATGAGATGCCAGTGTTCCATGTAGCAGCTTTCCCCTCTATGGCACAATGCTGGCTCCATGAATTTGTACCATACACATTTTACAGATTTTCCTGTTGATTTTTAATTTTTTTCCACCCTCCAGGCAGCAGGTTTTCTTGTTTGTTGTTGACATTCGCAACTCACACCAATCATCAGTCTGGGCACCTACCCCCTTGGACAGTTCCAGTATCTGTTCTCTCGATCTAGCGTACCTTCTTTACTCTTTCCCTACAGAGAAACCTCTGGGACATTCCAGTTAAAAAGTTCCTTAAACTTACATCAGAGCTGGGGACCCTTCTTTCTGCCAAGGGCCATTTGGATATTCATAACATCATTCATGGGCCGTACAAAATGATCAACTTAACAATTAGCTTGCTGTGGATTTACCGAATTTTGAGCCTCACCTGTGGTTGCCTTGGCAGGGCCAGACCAAATGACTTCACGGCCTTACACAGCCTGCAGGCCGGACCTGCAGTTCCCAACCCCTGACTTAAGTGACTGTTAGGCCTCCTGAGGAATTAATAGTCTATCTACATTATCCAGCTCCTGAGTTTAAAACTACAGGCCTAGAACAAGGGTGGCTAAAGTAGAGGTACTAGCATCATTTCTGATTCCTCTCAACAAGAAAATATAAACCTCAGCCCACACACCCAGCTCCAGGCTTCACTGCCCACACAATTTGTCTCTCAATTCTAGAACTAGATATCACTGATAAAATAGAAGTTTTGCTTCTTGTCTCAAAGGGAAGAAAAATCCTAGCGGTAAAGTTAGCACTGGAGTCACAAATCCGATCCTATCTCATTAACACTGACATTTCCCCCCAGTGAATACAACTTTAGGTTGCCATGACGACCTCCCTGTAGAGTTCAAAACCCAGAAGCCCATCCCCACTGTTTATATTTAGTGCTACTTAGGTAGACTCGTGTTTTCTTTCTCTCTTTACATCCCTTCTCAACAAAGGAAAAAGTGGCATAAGGTATAGCCATGTGAGACATTTATTTCATTTGAGTTGCAGCTATGGGGCGATGTAGTGTAGTCTTTTTCTATGAAGGGCAAAAGTGGGGATAAGTTCCTAGGGTTTTATACAAATAAATGTCATGGAGATCTCTAGCTAAAATTGTTGAGTAAATAACTGGGGCAGTTACTACAGCCAAGTGACCATCTCTGGAAGTACTGAGCGCATGGGGATGTGTCTACAACAATCAATGACACAGCAATCCCTTTGTTGGATGGGGACTCTTAACCAAATTCTGTGGGACGGACTAGAATGAAAACTTCCACCAATGAGCAAACACTAAACACTAGATCACGGCTCGTCAGCCTGGGACGCATGCACAGTAACTGCTTTAAATGAGCAGTTGTGTCTTAGCCCAGGTGTGTGTCATTCCAGAATGTGAGCAAATTAGCAGAGATCGAAGGTGATGCTGGGACCTTCACAGATTTCTGGAGAAGAGAAAGATGGAGATGGGCAGAGGAAGGTGACAAATAAGTCCCATGGGAACAGCTCAGCCTGCTTGACATCAGTTACAGGCATGGTCTAAATGGATGCTATGCAAAGATTCTGAAAAGCCAGATAAACAAGAAGGTTATAAGCACTTGGGATCTCGGTCTTAGGAAAAAACTTCACATTCCAGTCGATGAACATAGAGTGAGAGCAACTTGCATGGAAAACCAAATGGTAGGCTCTATGCTGACCAGCGCCAGGATGACCACAACCACCGAGGAGCTGGTGAAGGTGAGTCACGCGGGAGGGAAAGCTTTTAAGTGAGATGGGGCAGAAGTCAGGTCTTGACAGTTACATGGAATTTGAATGCCAAGAAGGAGGTTACGAATTCGGGAACATTCCAGAAAGAGGAAATCAGAGAGTTGAGAGTGTGCTTGGCAGCTGTGAGCAGAGATCTCACGTGCAGGGGCAACCCTCTACATGAGATTTAGCTATGGGTGACAAGTGACAAGGCTCCCAAGACGGAATCTGAGCCTGAGCTGTGTTTGTGGAAAGAAAGGAGAGTAGGTCGAGAGACACTCCAACGGTCCAAGTGACGAAACGGGGTGACTCGTTAGCTGTGGGAGACGAGAAAAGTGCAAGAATTGTGTGGATCGTGATTTCTTTCTCCATGTGAGTGCATCTGTTCATTCATTCAGCAAATGCACACTGAGCACCTTCAATGGGCCAGGCACTGTACCTGAATGGCGAGCTAAAAAGGACATGCTCACCGGCTTCCTGTGGCTAATGGTCTTTCAGGAGAGGCAACCAAATGAACAAAAGATTACAACTGTGATAAGTGCCGTTCGAAAAAAGAAAAGGAGCCACGAGAGCTGATGGGAGAGGCGAGAAATCTTCCAGTAGCGGGACTGCAGAAGAGCAGAATGGATGCCTCGAGAGGGAGGTGGGCTCCGTTCCCTGGAGGTAGAGGCAGATGCTGCGCCGCCATCTGTCAGGGAAGCTACGGCAGAATTCCGGGAAGAATCGAAGCTGCAGAAAATAACCTCAAGGCCCTTGCCATCTCTGTGATCTGATTCCACAAGCAGAACAACCAGGGGAGGGAAAAGTGTCATTTATGCAAATGCGTCACTCTCACATCAGTGGCCTGAAAGATCCGCCCTCCCCCCCATTTCACCAACCGGCTGACGTAAACGTGTACCACTCTGTCTACTTAAGAGCTTCTTGGGACATCCACTCTGTGCTATAAACCAAGGAGAAAGCCGCAAGGAGCAAGGAGTCTCGCAGACACTGTATGGTGAGCAGTTCCTGTTGAAGGTCATCAATCATTTATTTGAAAGGAAGAATAAAACATATCAAGAGGACTTCAGGGGCTTACTCTTCATCTATTGATAACCCATTAACAATTAATGAACTGGAGTAATGGTCAAGGCAGCTTGAAATGGTCTGGAAAGCCAAGAAACTCACAAGGTCTCTGGTTCCTGTTGGCTCTTCTGGGAGTTCTGGTCAACCTTTTTTCATTTGTAAGGAAGAAGCAACCTCTAGGCCATTTCTTCTGAATACAGCCAGGAGCACATGGACCCTGATTGGAACAAACTGGACATTTTATCAGTGCTGATGTGGCTCCGGAAGCTAAGGGGTCCAACAAGCATTTATACTTTGTTATCTGGACCTCCCCCTAATACACATACCTGACCTACCATTTGGGGAAACAGTCTTCCCCAGGATAAGGCACCCTGGAAGTGGGAAAGTCAGGGCTTGCTCAGGCCATGAAAAATGCTTCCAGACTTCTGGAAAATGTGAAGATTGTACCGGGTCATCACCTAGGCTCCTTTTGGCTTCGTTATTCTCTCCCTAATACAAGTTCTTTCTTTTAGACCCAGACACAAACAGAGCCAACAGATAAATGGTCTTGGCATCTGGAGACTAGAAGCACTGCTCACTAGTAACTACAGCAAGCTTGAAGTAGGACTCGCCTCCAGATACGACTGGCTTGTCAAAGAACTTCACTGAGCAGATGAACTCATTTAATTTCCTAAGAGGTAATTTTGGAGCCAGCTGATTTGCCAGGTCTACCAAGAGGTCATGTCACTTAGGACCTTGTAAAGGAATGACACAGTTTCTATCATGCTTGGAGCAGGGCACTTAGGAACCTGGGCTGGAAACATCCGAGTTACCACCTTAGAATGACAGCTCACTCCTTTTTGGCTTGAACAGGACAGACTCCTTGAAGGGCAGGTGTGTCCAAAGCATCTACAGAGCCAGGGCAGGCTGTGCTTTGCAGCTGCAGGCTGTTACCCATCCTCCCGCCATGGGGTCCTGCCTCACTGCTGTCTGCACATGCCAAAGAAGGCCGAGAACAGCAGGGTTTGCTTAACAACTTATGTGAGAGTCAGGGAGATCCCCAAACTGGTTCCTGAGGAGGAGCTGGGCTTTGCTTGCAAGTATTCCTGCAGGTCCGCCTAGGGAGAGGCAGAATGGCCTTCCGGCCAGGCAGGAGTCCAATTTTCACAATCAGATGTCAACTTTACCACCTGCACTTCTGATTTCTAAGGCATAAGGCTCTGCCCTGGACCCGCAACAGAGAATACAAACACACCAGGCTCTTGTCAGAGAATACAATCTCAAACTGTCTGCTATTCAACTCCTATCAAAAGCCCAGCTGAGAAAAGCAATATTTACAAAAGATTATTTGAAGGACAAGCAGTTCATCCATTCTTCAAACCACTCTACATTCTGTCCATGGATCAAGCCTGACCACCTCACAGCTACACACTAGGGCCATATTACTTTACCCCCACACAGCACTGCCATCACTGGATTGCATTTTAATGCCTTGCTGCTTGCTCTTTGCAAAAAGTTGCTACAAGAAGCAGTCATACAAAATCTGTTCCTGCATTTGGGGAACACCTGTTGTTGGAATACGGTTCAACCCATAAATACCACGTGGGGAAGTTATCTTAGAAATGAGCTTCAGATAAAGCTTTGATGGTGCTCTCTCTGTGTGTCTTTTTTACACGATGCAGTGAATTTGATCGTGACATTCAAGAATCTTATTGTCAAATATAAAGTTCAGTTGTGGCGATTGCATTAATCCTGAAGTTTTCCATCACTGTGTTCCCTCCATTGTGTCTGTTTTCACTTTCTATGTTCACTACATTGTTTGATGTACTCATTTTATAAACTGTCATAAAACTTTTATAGAGGGAGATAATGGCATAAATAAATAAAGAATGTACTGGATACTTGTGCTCATTTAAACACCAACCTACTTGCCCTTACTTAAATTGCAATTCTCTTCTTCATAGCACCGATAGTAATCGGTACTATAATACTATTGCATTAATAATGCTAATAATCATAATTGTGTTTTAATAACCATAATTGTAACCATATTTTGTGCTTACAAAATACTTGAGCACTATAATAAGAACATCTGGCATGTTGTTTTACTTAACTCTCTCAAACAACCATAGAAGCTAGGACTTACTATCAGCCCCATTTACAGATGAGTAAACTGAGGCTCTGAGAAGTGAAAGTACTCACATCTAGGTGTGTCTGACTCCAGGCTGCAGCAAGACAGCCCCAAGGTCCATTTAAGTTAGATGTAGAGGATGATAAACTAAAACAACAAATACTACAGGGCTAAGGCTGGAACTGTCATATTTTCCCCGCTATGTATTACTGTAAAACAGAGCATTAAAGTCTGCCTACAGGTGCCAACACCTGTACTTCTCATGTCCTAATCAAAGGCCCCTGGACAAGTGATCTAGAAGAATTTAATCCATTAGTAAAGTGATATAGTAAAAAATTAGAGTGTAATTTGTGGGTAAGACTAAGTAAATAATTTATATGATATATTTTGTCAAAAGCTAAAAGACTGAAGAGAGAACCATCAACACCATTAAGATGCTGGGGTCCAAGTGCATCCCAACGTTGCAGATGGCGTAGCCCCTTCAGGAAGCACAGAGCTGCCGCCAGAGATGCTTGGATCCACACGGCACCTCAACCGCCCACCATGGGGAGACTGGCATGGTGCCTTCCTGGGGCTCACATCACATGGCAAGAGACAACCTGTGCCTTCAGTGTCTCTTCCTCCTAGCACCTGGCATGCTGTCCCTGCAAAGCTCTTTGTCACTGTGTCTCCATTAGCCTTCGGAACAGAAGCCCAGGAGAGCTGAAGGTGTGACATGTGTGGTCCCTCATGTTGGAGCTAGAGAATCCAGAGTGCGGGGCTTTGCTTTGCATCCAAATTAGAAGGGTCAGGAACAAGCAATCAATCCTTCATCCATTCAGTAGCCAAACGCCTAGCATCTGCTAGGCTTGGAAAGACAGAAGAGAAAGCAGATGGCATGGAGTCTGTCCTTAAAGAACTTCCTAACAGGCAGAAGAAGAGACTAGAAATCACCACCAAGTGGTCTGCAGAAGACAACAGAAGTAGCCTCATAGAGACAGCTGCTCCAAGTGTGGAGAGGCACCGGCGAGATCAGAATCGAAATGGCTCCAACAAACGAGGGCTCCTTGAGAAGGGGAGTGGTTGCAGCCTCCGATTTGTTTAAAGTGAATCTGATCTATGCACTGCTTCTCAGTTTAATATTCATTTTTTTTTTGACAGGCAGAGTGGACAGTGAGAGAGAGAGAGACGGAGAGAAAAGTCTTCCTTTGCCATTGGTTCACCCTCCAATGGCCGCGCTGATCTGATGGCAGGAGCCAGGTGCTTCTCCTGGTCTCCCATGGGGTGCAGGGCCCAAGCACTTGGGCCATCCTCCACTGTACTCCCGGGCCACAGCAGAGAGCTGGCCTGGAAGAGGGGCAACCGGGACAGAATCTGGCGCTCCGACAGGGACTAGAACCCGGGGTGCCGGCGCCGCAAGGTGGAAGATTAGCCTAGTGAGCCGCAGCGCTGGCCCCAAATAACTTTTTAATTTTTAAATTTCATTTTTCCACCAACTATAGGAAGTTTGCTTTAGGAATATACTTTAGTGTATTCAAGGAAGAAAACAGGCCAGCAAAGGCTGGAGCATGGTGACCTAGGAGAATTCCCGGGAGAAGCAACAGATCCCAGAAAACTTTTGAGCCACAGTAACAGGCTTGAGTCAGAACCCACTGTAAGGCTGTGTGTGTGTGTGTGTGAGAGAGAGAGAGAAAGAGAGAGAGAGAGAGCGAGAGCGAGCGAACATAGGATTTAGTTTAACAAGCATTACCTTGGGGCAGGCTTCTGGCCCAGTGGTTAAGAAGTTCTGCATCCCAGCCAGAGCCGCAGCTCACTAGGCTAATCCTCTGCCTGCAGCGCTGGCACACCAGGTTCTAGTCCCGGTCGGGGTGCCGGATTCTGTCCTGGTTGCTCCTCTTCCAGTCCAGCTCTCTGTTGTGGCCCGGGAGGGTAGAGGAGGATGGCCCAAGTCCTTGTACCCTGCACCCACATGGGAGACCAAGAGGAGCACCTGGCTCCTGGCTTCGGATTGGCGCAGCACGCTGGCCGTAGCGGCCATCTGGGGGGTGAACCAACAGAAGGAAGACCTTTCTCTCTGACTCTCTCACTGTCTAACTCTGCCCGTTTAAAAAAAAAAAAAAAAAAAAAGAAGAAGTTCTGCATCCCACATCAGGACACCTAGGTCTGAGTACCGGCTTTGGCTTGTGACCCCAGCTTCCTACTAATGCAGACCCTGGGAGGCCAAGATCATGGCTCAGGTCACCGGGTCCCTGCCACCCACGCAGGAGACGGATTGAGATCGCAAGTATCTGGGGAGTGAACCAGCAGATGGGCACTTTTTCTGGTATATTTGTCTTTCTCTTTTCTCTTGCCTTTCAAATAAATTGTAAAAAAAAAAAAAAATTACCTGTGATTAGGCAAACAAAGATTGCTAGGATATGACAAAAAAAGCATGGACCATAAAGGAAAAAAAATGATCAGGTGGACTTCATTGAAATTGAAAACGTTTGTGCTTTAAAAGAAACTAATAAAAAATGAAGACAAGTCACAGACTGTGAGAAAATTCCTGTAACTCATGTCTGATAAAGGATTTGTATGTCCATAATGTACAAAGAACTTAGTACTTACAATGAGTCAACTTGATGACATGTAAATTACATCTCAATGGAGGTTTTTTTGTTTTGTTTTGTGTGTTTTTTTAAGGCACATTCAGGCAACAGGCTCTCGGGCAGTTCAGAGTCCTTGGATCAGTTCTTAAGTTGACCTTGCTGTGGGCCACTGATGAGAACACCTGGCCCTACTGTAGAGTAATATGGCAGAGCCTACCAATGTCACTGACCACACATCCTTAGGCAAGTCACATCCTCTCGACATCTCAATTTCCCCCTCTCCACCCAACAGTGATAAGATCTGTTCTATTCACCTAAGTGAGTTGCTGGGAGTAGCACATGAAATGTGAAGCTATTTGTTCATAAAAGCTTTGGTTTTTGCTGAGCTATTTGATCTGTACTTCAGATGTAGGACTTATCTCAAAGTTAGTTTGCCATGGTTAACCCTGTCTTTATGTTCTATATTAAATTCGAGCAGGGTTTAGTGGCGTTCAGATGTAGCTTCTATTCATTTTGTGATAGAATGATTGGTTTTGAGCATCACAGCTGGACTGGTAAGAAAGGATGTGGTGTTGTTCACCACTAATTTCATCCAATTCGTTTTTTATATGTTTTTAAGGGGCCGGCGCTGTGGCGCAGTGGGTTAACACACTGGACTGAAGCACCGGCATCTCATATGGGCGCTGGTTCGATACCCAGCTGTTCCACTTCCGATCCAGCTCTCTGCTATGTCCTGGGAAAGCAGTAGAAAACGGCCCAAGTACTTGGGCCCCTGCACCCACATGGGAGACCTGGAAGAAGCTCCTGCCTTCGGATTGGTGCAGCTCCGGCCGATGCGGCCAATTAGGGAATGAACCATCGGATGGAAGATCTCTCTCTCTCTCTCTCTCTCTACCTTTCTTCTCTCTGTGTATCTCTGACTTTCAAATAAATAAATAAAAATCTTTAAAAATAAAAAAAGTTTTTAAGATTTATTTTATTTATTTGAAAAGCAGGGTTAGAGAGAGAGAGAGAGAGAGAGAGAGAGAGAGAAACAGATCTTCTATCTGCTGGTTCATCCCCAAAATGCCTGCAGTAGTTGGGGCTGGGCCAGGACAAAGCAAGGAGCTAGGAACTCCATCTGGGTCTCCCACATGGGTGACAGGGGCCCAGGTACTTGGGTCATTCTCCTCTGCTTTCTCAGGTGCACAAGCACCGAGCTGAACGGGAAGTGGAGCAGTAGGGACTTGAACTGACGTATGGATGGTGGTGTCACAGGCAGAGGCCCGACCCATTACACCACAATGCTGGCCCCTCATTTTTAATTTTTAAAATGTTTATTTAATCATTTAATCTACTTGAATACACACACACACACACACACACACACACACAATAGAAAGAGAGAGAGAAAGGGAGAGAGAGATGGATCAACTGGTCCCGCCACTGGTTCACCTGACAAATGTTTGACACAGCCAGGGCTGCGCCAGGTTGAAGCTTGGAGCTCAGAACTTCATCTGGTCTCCCACGTGGTTGGCAGGTCCCACATCTCCTCCTTCCCAGGATGCACTAGCACGAAGCTGGATCGGAACTGCAGGTGCTGGGACTCAAACTGGCACTCTGATACGGAATGAAGGTGTCCCGAGCAGTGGCTTAACCAGTGTTCTGCTATGTCTGCCCCTAACTCATGTTTAAGAGACGCTGAAGCAGAATCAAATCTCAGAGAGACTCTTCCTTTCAGGGGTGGGGCTTTTGCTCAAAAAAAGATGTTGATCCTGTTCTTCCAAAAGTTCCTGAACCAACACACCTGAAACTTTCCTTGAACTGCATTGGAGTCTGCCCTTTGTCTTTCTGTTGGCACATCCCTTGGTTACCACTGTTCTTCATGAACCAGGTGATACCATCACATTGATTTAATATTGCAGGTTCCCAACTACAATCATCCCTTATCCAAGGGCTACTTGTTCCATGATCCCTTGTGGACACCAAAAATCCATGGATGCTCAACTCCCTTATATAAAATGGCACAGTGTTAGCATATAACCTGCACATATCTCCTATTTACACTTTAAGACATGTCTAGGTGACTTATGATACCTAATACAATGTACATGTTATTAAATAGCTGTTATACTGCCGTGTTTAGGAAATAATGATAAGAAAGAAATCCTTGCTCATATTCAGTACAGATTAAAAAATATTTTCCATCCACAGTTGGTTGAACACATGGATGTGGAGTCTGTAGATACGGAAGGCTGACTGTATTTGTGATTAGTAAAAGGATACAGAGTGTACATAAAATAGCTAGGTAGGAGCAGGGTGGTTCAAGTACTTGGGAAAACAGCAGAAAATGGCTCAAGTATTTGGGCCCCTGGCACCCATTTGG